>NC_041229.1:38970904-38971682 GCF_002837175.3 Physeter macrocephalus
AGACAGTCTCTTCAATAGGTGGTGCTGGGAAAACTGGACAGCTACATGTAAAAGAATGAAAGTAGAACACTCCCTAACACTATACACAAAAATAAGCTCAAAATGGATTAGAGACCTAAATGTAAGGCCAGACACTATAAACCTCTTAGAGGAAAACAGGAAGAACACTCTTTGACGTGAATCACAGCAAAATCTTTTTTGATCCACCTCCTAGAGTAATGGAAATAAAAACAAAAATACACAAATCGGACCTAAGGAAAATTCAAAGCTTTTGCAAAGCAAAGGAAACTACAAACAAGAAAAAAAGCAGCCCTCAGAATTGGAGAAAATATTTGCAAATGAATTAACTGACAAAGGATTAATCTCCAAAATATATAAACAGCTCATGCAGCTCAATATTAAAAAAATAAACAACCCAATCCAAAAATGGGCAGAAGACTTAAACAGACATTTCACCAAAGAAGATGTACAGATGGCTAAGAAGCACATGAAAAGCTGCTCAACATCACTACTTTTTAGAGAAATGCAAATCAAAACTACAATGAGGCATCACCTCACACCAGTTAGAATGGGCATCATCAGAAAATCTACAAACAACAAATGCTGGAGAGGGTGTGGAGAAAAGGGAACCCTCTTGCACTGTTGGTGGGAATGTAAATTGATACAGTCACTATGTAGAACAGTATGGAGGTTCCTTAAAAACTAAAAGTAGAATTACCATATGACCCTGCAATCCCACTACTGGGCATATACCCACAGAAAACCATAATTCAAAAAG
>NC_041229.1:38971705-39042454 GCF_002837175.3 Physeter macrocephalus
CGAAATTGGGTCATTTGTAGAGACATGGATGGATCTAGAGACTGTCATACAGAGTGAAGTAAGTCAGAAAGAGAAAAACAAATATCGTATATTAACGCATATATGTGGAATCTAGAAAAATGGTACAGATGAACCAGTTTGTAGGGCAGAAATAGAGACACAGATATAGAGAACAAATGTATGGACACCAAGGAGGGAAAGCAGTGGGGGATGGGGCTGGTGGTGTGATGAATTGGGAGATTGGGATTGACATGTATACACTGATAAGTATAAAATAGATAAGTAATAAGAAACTGCTGTATAAAAAAATAAAATAAAATTCAAAAACAAAAGTCCTTTTCTATTAAAAACTATATATATACATATATATATATGGTAGCTAAACATGAATATCAATTAGATTAGTTACAAATACAAGGAAAAACAATTTAGAGAGTTAATGGCTAAGGACATCTTAGTGCCTTTTCCGTTAATGTGTAACTATAATGGATCTTTGTATAGTTTGTCCTGGTCTTCTCCTCATCATGTGTAGAATTAATCCATAACAAAACTTTCTTGTACCCAAACCTGAAGGTTTGTCCACAGCTGTCCAGGTGTGTCCAAAGTTTACCTCGACAGCTTCCGTTCCATCCTGGATATCCTTTCCCTAGCATTCTGGACAATGAGCCCTCCCCTCTGATTCTCCACTGTTGATGGAGATAAGATAGATGGTACAAAGCATGCCAAGAGACTTCACAGGGTGGCAGCATCTCATTGGGTCATCAGAATCCAAATTTTGCCAATTCATTAATTTACCATGAGAAACACAATTGCCAGAGGGAACAGTCTCTTATGCCCTCCAGGCCAGCTAGCACATTTACTGTTTTGACATTTCCACAAGAAGACAAATTACAACTTGGAAGTTGCATGGTGAGCAAGGAATCCCAGTAAGGGAGGTAGATGCATGCTCAAATGATGGATGCCACTAGGTAGAGTTGTCTGATGCCTCCATATCCCTCAAAGGAATTTTCCCACCCAGACACCCAAGCAGCACCCATTTCACGGTGGCAATTTACCCGAGTTGTAGACAAAGCTTTTAGGAAAAATATTATCTGAGATGCTTGTGTTACTAACTGTGGAACCCGAAAAGGAGTGGACAATACCAAGCCTCAGAATTAAATCTGATTACTTTGGTCTATAGTTCCAACAGAAATTGTTTCAACAGTTAGTCAACATGTGCCTGGCATGTTCTAAGTGCCAGGCACCATGCTGTAGCGATAAACAAGACAAGAACTCTGCCGTCAGGAGTCTCAGAATTCAGTAGGAAGCAGACCTGTTGGCTGGCAGTTACGATGCAGGGTACCGTTGTAACAAAGGCTTGTTCTAGATACAGTGGGAGCTCAGGACAAAGGGCCTAACACTGCCTAAAGGTCAAGAAAACCTGTACAGAGGCCAAGGAGCTTAAGCTGATCCTACTTCAGTAACTGATTTTCACAATGAAAGAAAGTGCATTTTTATGATTATATATTAGCAATAATACAATCATATAGAGAACTGCTGTTAGTCTTATGGTATGTTTCTGTTTAATTTTATACATTAAGATTTGTACATACAAATTTGGAATCACACAGTGTCATGCTGCTGTCACTTAGCATGATAATATGAGTTGTTCTCCTGTGATGTAATAAAAATACATTAAAAAAAAATATCCTTGCCCCAGAGATAATTCCATTAGAAGAAAAATCATGTTCTACAGCCATCACTTCAAACAGGTCATTTGCAATTTCTTGCTAGGATTGTTATCTACCCAGTTCCCATAAGGCCAAAGCTAGTAGTAAGCAACTAATTATTCTAAGAGGCTCTAAGATGGAAATTTACTCAACTTCTTCCTGAGTTTCTCTACCTCAACCCATGAAATAATATTTGCACATGTGCTCACATGTATCATAAGCATGTTTAGACTAGAGAGAAAAAGAGAAAAAAGATTTTGACAAGAATATTTATCTTACAATGTTGAAATAAATAATGTAGTTGTGACTTAGATCTTAAGGATGAATAAAAACCGAGTATGAATGACATACTATATAAAGATCAGCCTAAAATGACAGTTCCAACGCCTGTGACAGTATCTGTCAGCGTTCTCTTTTTGGCCAACCCACAAAGGACTACCCTGGAAAGAAACTCAGCCCTTTCTGGGCCTCATCTTCTACATCTACAAATCTAAAAGTCAAGGCTAAAATTAGGAATCATCGATGGCCTGGATCCAAAGGCAAATCCTGGCCTGGCTTCTACTTCAGGCAGGTGGAAAATATTGGTGGAAAGTTGGAGAGACGCACAGAGCAACCTTGGCCACCTGTTAGGATCACCTGGGGAACGTTGCCAATGCAATGCCAGTACCCCAGTCTCACCCAGACCTAGTCAATCAGAATCACTGGGACAGGGCCCAGGCATGTGTATTTTATAAGGCTCTTCATATGATTCCGATGTGCAACCACTGCTGAGAAGCCCTCAGCTAGATGGAGAACAGTGCACACGGGCAAAGAAACAAAAAAACACAAACACACCTTCTGCACCCTCTGCCCCTCTCCCACCAAATCAGAGCCAGGGAGGAGTTGAGGACCCATACATCTGAGTAAAGAAAGTGTGACAGATACACATTACTATATATAAAATAGATAAACAACAAGGACCTACTGTGTAGCACAGGGAACTATATTCAATATCTTACAATAACTTATAACAGAAAAGAATCTGAAAATAATATATATAAACTGAATCACTTTACTGTACACCTGAAACTATATAACATTGTAAATCAACTATACTTCAATTCAATTAAAAAAAAATTGTGGTGTTCTCTTACGATCTGGGTCAGGAATGGCACATGCCAACAGATTACAACTCTTTGGGCCCTACCATCTAATCATGTGACTAAAAATTTTAAATGATACCAGAGAGTAAACTGCCAGTAAAACTGTGGCCTACCTGAGAATATATATGTGTATATGTAAGGGTGTATAAAGGTGTGGGTAGGGAATGTGTATATGCATAGATACATGCTTTCAACATGGAGCCCAGTTAAGAACCCTGCAGTAAGCCATTCCTATCATCACAACACTGGTATAAGCTGCTTTTCCACACCTTATCCAACGGCCTGCCGAGT
The DNA here is from genome assembly GCF_002837175.3 of Physeter macrocephalus. Taxonomy (NCBI): domain Eukaryota; kingdom Metazoa; phylum Chordata; class Mammalia; order Artiodactyla; family Physeteridae; genus Physeter; species Physeter macrocephalus. The sequence continues at coordinate 38,974,848 of NC_041229.1, forward strand.
GAGAGTAGGCCCCAGGGCTCCAGGCCACAGGGCGCTATAGAGAGAGCAGAGCTGGAAGGGGGGCCTAAGCTCAGAGGGCACCAAAGATGCACCGCCTCTCACCATTTCTTCGGCAGGCCTCAGTATTAAGAAAGAACTAATGCTCTTCGTACGCGCACGCGCACGCACACACACACACACACACACACACACACACACACACCCTATGCAGACTGAAGGACAGGATGCCCAACTCCATATGAACAGTCATCTAAGACTCAGTGGCCCACAAACTGACCGAGAGTTCCGTTCCCACTCTGCCCCCTCTCTTTGGAAGTGCAGAGAGAAGTCCGGCTGAGCAGATGATCAGGACAGACCCTACGGACAGCCAGGCCCAGGAATCATCACTCCACTGAGCCCAACAGACAACCCAGTGAGCTATCCCAGCACTGCCACACCCGAAAGGAATCATTTCACTTCCAGCTCCCTCACCTGTAAGACAAGGTAAAATGACAATAACGTGTATCACAGGGTGGCACGACATTCCTGGGCTACACAGCAAAAATGCAAGAGAGACACCATCCGCCGTCCCACGTGCACGTAATCTTTCCCTTCCTGTTCTAGTGCAGGATCTTCATTAGGAACTCCGGTAGCACGATTTGAGTCTGTTTTCTTATGTAAAAACATAGGGTATATAATCTAACCAACAGGGTCAAGGATCTCTGAAATCAGAAACTGGACATCAATACTTGTCATAAGCAGAAATTCGGTTTTCCTTGTTAGCAGGTCTCCAGCCCCGAGAGCTAGAACCGGAGAAACCACAGGAGACGCCCGGACACCACCCCTACCCGGTGAGCGCTGCGAGGCCTGGCTGGGGCCCAGGGCCTAAGTGACAGTGCAGGTTTTAGGGGAGTCCACAGCTGACCAAGGATTCTGCTTCTATGTAATCCGTACATGGAGTTGCCTCTCAGGGTTTCCATGTAAGTTTCTCTTGACTTAGTAACTTGCAATCACCTACTTTCAACCCAAACCTTCATCTAAGGACCATGGCTCACACAGGTTTAGTCTGCGTGGGGAAACTGGCAGAAGCAATAGAAAACCTGCCCAGGGTCTCTCTCTGGGCAGGGGGCTTGCAGCTCCTCGGGCTCCTGCCTGAAGTAAAGCTAGACATTTGTTTGTGCTGTACTCCGCAGGGGGTGAAATTCTGCAATTTCAGTTTGAGGGTTCAACGTTTCTGCCTTATATTGATGATGACCCATTTCAACAAGAATAGCTCCCTTCTCTTTGCAAAAACTGCATGTCATTTCTCAACAAGAATCCTTTGCTTCTCTCTCTACGAGCATGACTACTTTTGGCTGGCTTCTAAAGCACTGAAAACTTCCTTCCCATTATGGTTTTACTCTCTCACTTTCTTTGTAACTGTCCAGAGGCCTTTAGGTAATGTGACCCTGAACATGACTTTTTTCCCTCCCTCCATAGTAGGGATAACAAAGACCTCGTTGTTGAAGGAAAAATGAATCAAGGTAAAAATGAAGTGAGTTTCCTGGGGGAGGCGAGAGGCACAAGAAGAATCCTGGTCACCTGCTCATCTGTTTCACCTCCACTGTAACTGATTCGTTCCCTAAGATCAGATCGGGAATCCATAAACAGACCAACATAAGAGGCTCAGGAGTCTCCTTCGGGTGTAAACACCACAGGACATTCAAACCGTCACCCCACTATCGTCCTGCACTCACACAGCTGGGAATCACCTGTCCTTAATTAAACTCCACTGCCAGCATGCCACTCCCTTGCACATAAACATATCGGCTACAGCTTCAAGTTCAAATTCTGTTCGGTTTTCAAGGCTGTCTACACTCGGCCCCCTCCTTTAGCTGTCAACAGTCCTGCTGGTCCCCTCAGCATCCCAGCATCCTGTGAACATGCCACCCTCATTCTCCAAGGCCCTGCTGGCAATGCCATCCTCTAGCTGCACACTCCCCTCCCCAAGTCCTCTAAAGTTCATCCCAATACATGTACCTCTTCAGGTTACCTCCCCTGCAGTGGCCTGCCTTCCCCCAATGGCCACGGTAATCATGATCGAAAGTGCACAATGGAGCACTTAAACATCAACTGCCTAGTAGTTTGCAGTAGTCACTTACTATAGGCTGGTGCATCCAACAATCCCACTTCTGGGCGTATACCCAGACAAAACTCTAATTCGAAAAGATACATGCATTCTTATGTTCACAGCAGCACTATTCACAATAGCCAAGACATGGAAACAACCTAAATGACCATCAACAGACGAATGGATAAAGAAGATGTGGTACATATATACAATGGAATACTACTCAACCATTAAGTAGATGCACATATCTAAAAAACAAAAACGGACTCACGGATATACAGAACAGACTAGTGGTTGCCAAGGGGAAGGGGCGATGGGGGAGGGAAGGACTAGGAGTTTGGGATTAGCAGATGCAAACGATTACACATAGGACGAATAAACAAGGTCCTACTGTATAGCACAGGGAACTATATTCAATATCCTATGATAAATCATAATGGAAAAGAAAATGAAAAAGAATATACATATGTATAACTGAGTCACTTTGCTATACAGCAGAAATTAAACACAACATTGTAAATCAACTATACTTCAATAAATAAATATATATATATGCTGGTGCCAGTGCCCTGTTGAAGCTTGAAGACAAGGCACCATATGGGAACTTGCTACTTTCTGTATAAGGTGTATGTTCCCTTACTACTTGCTGACTGATGGAGAACTTGGCATATCCTCTGGGATGATGTCACTACCAAGTTTAATGAGAGGGTCCCTTCAAAGCCAGTCTCTGAGAGTTGCCGATGATTCCCTGGCCCTCTCAGTTCTCTAAGCTGAGGAAGCACTCGCTCTCCCCTTCGCAGCTGGCAGTGATGCTCTGGGGCCTTCACTCACTGCGAAAAAAACTCCCAGGTGTCACTGCACCCAAGTGCAAGACTTTCTGCCAGCTCCATGTAAGCCAAAACCACCTAATGCCTTTAAAAACAATTCCACTGTCGAGATTAGAATAACCTCCTCTAACCTTATAACAGAGATTTTAACCACAAGCAACAAAACAATTATGTGGCTTCTACCTTCCTTTTCAAAGAGCTAAGGAATTTACTGAGTGCGCCAGCGGCCTCAAAGTTAAATGTAAGCAACCAAGCCTTCGGATTCTGGCAGAACTGGAGGTTTCTCCGGGGAGTAGAATTCTCTGCTCAGGGAGACAGATGCCCTAGAAACAATGTTTTTAAAGGGAGCATGGAGACTCCATGACGCAGTACCTGAAAAATAAGGGGTAGTCTGTTCACAAGCCCTCACGTGAAGCCAAGCTCCCTCCCTAGGGTAGCCAAGTCACACTCTTGAACCTGAGGCCTGAAGGAAGCAGACAGGTCCTGGCACCCGCCTCTGTGAACGCCTGCACGCAGCACACACACTGAAAAAGCAAACAGGGATCTCCAACACTAAACTGAAGGCACACACCTGAATACACTCCCTTTCTCCCAAATAACCATTATTTGAAACCCAAGATGGGGGGGAGTGGGGAAGATTTCTAAAATTCTCAGCCTCTACAGATATGGTCTTCCTGGGCATGGAACTTGAATTTGAATCCCTGGAATAATCCATCCATTGTAGAAAACAAGAAAAATAAATACACCTATTTAATTTAGACTCTCTCAAAGTGGAATTTGTGATGAATACCTTTAAAGTTGTGTGAAGTTTAACTTTGTAATGCTTATTTTAAAATATCTCTGAGATAGTATCAGTGTGGACCAAAATACAGAAAGTATGCTTAACCTTTAAAGTAACAATTGAGTTCAACAGGGCCCTGTGATGTGAGCTATAAATAACAAAGAAATGAGTAAGACCACACTTAGCCTTAGGATATTTTGATTCCATTCTGGAGACAACAGAAACACAACTACCCAGACTTCATCTCAGAGTAAGTGCTCTATTAAAGGGACACAAAGCTTTGGAGGCTCAGGAGTAATTTCTTACTACCTGATGATTGACAGAGGTGATTCGGAGCTAAAACGACAAGGAGAAAGAGACTCCTGAGCTGAAGTGGAAAAAAGGAGGAGGATGTTAATCTGCTTCAGGGTGAGGAGAGGGTGCTAGTGAGGAAAGATGAGCCCAAAAAGGTAAAGGTGAAGCATAGGGACTGAGTCACCAAAGTGTTTGGTCTCTTTAAGCAATGGAGAATTCATTGGTGCTTGGGTATGGGTAAGGAGGAGGATGAAGCTCTATGTGCAGACCCAGAATCCAGTATTTAGTTTTAAAAGCCTATAGAGTTATCATATGATCCACCAATCCCACTCCTGGGCATATATCCAGAGAAAACTCTAATTCAAAAAGATACATGCACCCCATTGCTCATAGCAGCACTACTTACAATAGCCAAGACATGGAAGCAACATAAGTGTCCATCAACAGATGAATGGATAAAGAAGATGTGGTACATATATACAATGGAATATTACTCAGCCATGAAAAGGAATGAAATAATGCCATTTGCAGCAACATGGGTGGACCTAGAGATTATCATACTAAATGAAGTCAGAAAGAGAAAGGCAAATACCATATGACATCTAAACTATGATACAAATGAACAGAAACAGAAAGGGGGTGGGGGAGGGATAAATTAAGAGTTTGGGATTATCAGATACACACTACTATATATAAAATAGATAAACAATGAGGTCCTACTGTATAGTACAGGGAACTATATTCAATATCCTATAATAAAGCATAATAGAAAAGAATATGAAAAAGAATATATACATACATGTATGTATAACTGAATCACTTTGCTGTACACCAGAAACTAACACAACATTGTAAATCAACTGTACTTTAATAAAAATAAATAAATAAAAGCACTAGTACATTATTTTCATAACACTACAGAAATGGAAAATAATTTAGAATTAGGTGGTTCAACTTTCAACTACTACCTATCATATCCCTGATAGTCAATCACCTCTAATTAAATACTAATAGTGTTGGAGAACCCTGAACTCACCGTGTGAGCCTTGGAAGCTGGGTCTACCTCCCATTACCGAAGCCAAAAGGTCCCCTCCCTGTTCTAGCAGTTAGGAGGACCGAGGCCCAGTCAACTGATATTCCAACCAAAGACTTTGAATCTTGAGGAAATGACACAAAAATAAAGGATACTGATAAAGTATCTATGGTAACAGTACCCCCAGGAGTCCAGGAGCAACAGTGGTATCCATGGTAGCCGCCATCATCACAAGACAAGTAGCCTACCCTTGCCTGGGTTGCCGGTATATCTTCACCTAGGTTCCTGCTCATTTTCTGAGCCTTCCCATTAATATGTGAGCTGCCCAATGTACTTCCAATAAATTCTTCTTTTGCTTAAGTTAGCCAAAGTTACTTTGCACTGCTTACAATCAAGGACTTCTGATAGACATATATCATAGGTCTATATGTGGAATCAAAAAATTATACATATGAACTTATTTATACAACAGAAATAGACTCACAGACATAGAAAACAAACTTACAGTTACCAAAGGGGGTGGGAGAGGGATAAATTAGGAGTTTGGGGTTAAAATATATATACTACTATATATAAAATAGATAAACAACAAGGACCTACTGTATAGCACAGGGAACTATACTCAATATCTTGTAATAATCTATAATGGGAGAGAATGTAAAGAAATAATATATACATTTATGTACAACTGAATCACTTTGCTGTACACCTGAAACTAACACAACATTGTAAATCAACTATATTTCAATAAAATTTTTTTTAAAAAGAACTTCTTATAGATACAGAGACTTACTTTACAAAAAAATTTAATTGTTCTGACCCCTATTCTAAGAACACAACACTGTACGGTAAGTACTACATGACTTAGCACAACCTGCCTTGAATTATAGCAACTCATGTCTATTGCCCCAAATATCCTTTGCACAAAACCTAGAGAAATACTTGCAGTTCCCCCAAAGTTTCCTCCATTGGGAGGGCCTTTCTCCCTATACAGATCAAGGAAACTCTTACTTCAGCACACGCTAAATGCTGAAATATATACCCTGACTATCCAAATGTCTCTGGAAGCCCTCTTCTACTGCCACTTCCTCCAGGAAGTCATCTACCCCTCCTCCCCCAATTTAGTATATGCCACTCACCTGCATTCCCATCACATTTCATGCACATTTATGCCGCAATATATTACATTGCCTGTGTATTTAATTTTTTTAGTTTTTTTTCTCTCCCCATTAACTTACAAATTGATTAACAGCAAGGATCTTGCCTTATTCACCTCTTGTATCTCCAGTTTCCAGCAGGAATAAGATCAAAGTAAGTGCTCAGTACATACTTGTTGAATCAATGACCCATCTGCATATGTTCACAGTCCCTAGCAGTTTCTAACACATAATGGGCACTCAATAAATATACATTAATGGAATTAAGATACATTTTAAAATAACCAATTACAAACATATTCTTAATTCTACAGAGCTTAACTTAAAGGCGAGTTGTGTCTTTCAATCTACTCAGGAGACCAAGGCTTGGTAAAGCTAGCGGGGCGGGGTGGGGGGTTGGGGGGGTGGGGAGAGAAAGCCCTCTAGTGCTAAAACAGGTTAATTACAAGCATGCTGTGATCCAAATCCTGCAGGGGCTTTGTACATGTTAGAGGTAACAACATCACAGGGATTTTGTAGCTTAAACACAAATTCACATTTAGAGAAAGGGGCTCTTTGGTCCCACTCAACACCCACAGCAGGTCCCAGAGCCCTGGGACTGTGCGCTAAATACAACCCTTGGTTTCTGCTTCCTCACATGTCTGAGAGCTGGTGCAGTCAGGAGACCTCTAAGCGTACCCACTCATGCACCGTTAAAAAAATAAATAAATAAAAGGAGTCATCGCAGTTCCACAACCCAGAGTCACAGGGAGTATACAATGACAGCGTCCGTGATAAGAGGACCCTATCTACCAAGAGGAAATCATTTTTTAAATTTGGGTTTTACTATCAAATCCAAAGGCTACATAAATATCTTGACTCAAGTACACATAATATCATAATTCATATTTCATGTTGATGTATTTGCTGTTTAACTTAGCTAAAACTAAAAGTACCTGGACTTCAGAGATTCCTTCCCTCAGATAAGTTTCTTCTTTTAAACCACTTTATTAAGGTATGATTAACACATAAAAAGCTGTACATATTTAATGTATACAGCTCGATGAGTTTGGGGATAAGCATACACCGTAAAACCATCACCACCATCAAGGTCACAGACATATCCATCACGTCCCAAAGTTTTCTCCCATGCCCTCTATTATTTGTGTGTCTTTGTGTGTGTGGTAAGATCTTAATCTATCCTCTTAGCAAATTTTCAGTACATAATACAGTACTGTTAGCTCTAGGCACTATGCTGTATAATAGATCTCTAGAACTTATTTACTCGGATCAGTTTTGATAAATAAGCCCTATATTAATTTAATAACTGAAATTTAAATAATCTTTAAACATACCCTATTTGTTTATACTTATCTCAGGACCACAGAGGGATTCTTTTGGGTGCCCTGGCTCACGTTTTGTTCCCAGTGAGGAAAAAAAATTATTACTAGCAGGTAAGCTCCATTGCTCAAACGTGTTTCTATCACTGTTTGCAGACAGTAAGTACTTAATGTTTTGGGAACAAAGGAAAGCAAACAGAATGAAGAGCCTTAAAATAAACCCCAAGACTTAAAGTGACAACATGAATGCACAGCTGTGCTCCTCAAAGCTCCCTCTCACCCACACTGCAGATAGAGGAACAGTTCAGACGTGAGGATCTTAGGACTCTCCAGCCTTCCGGATCCTAAGAGAGCATGCTGTTGCAGCTTAGTGACACAGAGAGGTCTGCCAGGCGGCAGCGTTACACAGGGACTGGGACACTGGAGAGGCAAGTACATTTCTTCTTATCACTCCCGCCCACCTCCTAAGTCAGTATTGGCTCATGGATGAGCTACATAATTTAAAGCAACCAATATTCCCCAAGAAATTAAACATCCCTTTAGTAAGAAGAGTATAATCAATAATAGCAGGAGCTACCGTTTACTGAGGGCCTATTGAGTGCAGGGATGATACAAAAATTATTGTATTTAATTATCACCCTATTCCCATTGTACAGACAGGGATACCAGACTCAAAGTGGTAAAGTCACGTCCAGAGTCACAAAACTAGCCAGCAGCACAGCTCCTAAGCCCTTCCAACAGCAAAGCTCTTTTTACTATGCTACTCTGCCTTCCAAAGATACCCCAATCATGCACACTTAATTTTTTTAATTGAAGTATAGTTGATGGACAATATTATATAAGTTATAGGTATACAATATAGTGATTCACAATTTTATAGTTATTATAAAATATTGGCTATATTCCAGGTGTTGTACAATATAACCTTGTACCTTATTTTATACCTAATAGTTTGTACCTCTTAATCCCCTACCCTTATATTGCCCCTCCCCCCTTCCCTCTCCCCACTGGTAACCACTAGTTTGTTCTCTATATCTGTTGAGTCTGCTTCTTTTTTGTTATATTCACTAGTTTGTTGTATTTTTTAGATTCCACATGTAAACAATATCATACAGTGTTTGTCATTGTCTGACTTATTTCACTTAGCATAATACCCTCCAAGTCCATCCATGTTGCTGCGAATGGCAAAATTTCATTCCTTTTTGTGGCTGAGTAGTATTCCATTGTGTGTGTCTGTAGATACATATTTACCACATCTTCTTTATCCACTCATCTGTTGATGGACACTGAGGTTGCTTCCATATCTTGGCAATTGTAAATAATGCTGCTACAAACACTGGGGTGCATGTATCTTTTTGAATTAGTATTTTTGTTTTTTTTCAGATATATACCCAGGAGCGGGATTGCAATGCACACTTAATTCTAAGTCCTCTTTTCCTGCTTAATTTCTTATATTAATATTAGAGGAGTTTTAATGAAATGTCTGTGCTTGTGGATAATGGGGAAAGGCTCTGGGAAAGTTTCCTTCCCTCCATACATGCCTGCATAAATGCCAGTATATATGAGGCAGATTTGTGTTATTTCTTATAAAAGCTTAGAGTAGTAGGAGCACACCACCTACCTATCACCAGAACACCAAGGCAGTTGATGAAACCAACCTTCCCATCCCTTCCATTCGGCCACATATTATTTTCATGATGGCGTCTCCACTTTAACAGTGAATCCTAAACCTGTGGTGTGTCAAAGTTACTCATGGAACATGTTAAAACGTCACCTCCAAGCCCCCATGTCAGACCTGTAACATCGGGATCGCCACAAGTACGGACCAGAAAGGAAGTTTTTGGCTATGCTTCACAGATGATTTGAATGCAGAGTCAAGTTTGGGAAGCTTATACTTCTCTGCCATATAAGATCTTATACAACACATGAATTGAAAAGTTGTTGTAAACTGAAACTTTATAAATCGATCACCTTTTAAGCCAAAACATGTTAGATATGAAGAATCCAAACAATGAAAAACAATTAAAGGAGACAACTTTTCCTAAAACCAACCAGCCAACCAATCTGCATTGACCCCTTTAAAGTGAAAAATCCTTTGCATAAATGTGTTACTTTTTAATAAATTCATATTTGAAGTCAATAGTTTTAGTGCCCTATATTTCATAATAGCTAACCCAAATGACTGGTAAGGGAATATGACTATTTCAGCTACATCTAAAATACTGTTATAAAGATACAGTAAAAAAGTGATCATACAAAAAAATACATCTAATTCAACATGATGAGAAAAAGCCTGGGAAACTGCCTACCATATTATATGATAAATACTTCTAAATCTGAAACTGAGAAATCACAGGGCCAACTATGCCAGCAAGTCATGTAAAACAAGCAGCTATCTAATTATAGGGAAGGAAGGCAAGGAAAGTAACATTACTGAGCACAACATGATACACAAACATTATTTCAGATAATTCTCACATCTCTGAAAATTAGGTTTCATTATCTCCTTTTTTTCCTAAACAAGAACAGGAATGTCATGCTCTGGGTCACACAAAAATAAACAAATGGGACCTAATTAAACTTAAAAGCTTTTGCTGGGCAAAGCAAACCATAAACAAAACTAAAAGATATCCCACAGAATGGGAGAAAATATTTGCAAAGGAAGCAACCAACAAGGGATTAATCTCCAAAATATACAAATAGCTCATGCAGCTCAATATCAAAACAACAAAAACCCCAATCAAAAAATGGGCAGAAGATATAAATAGACATTTCTACAAAGAAGACATAAGAATGGACAAAAAGCACATGAAAAGATGCTCATCATCACTAATTATTAGAGAAATGCAAATCAAAACTACAATGAGGTATCACCTCACACTGATCAGAATGGCCTTCATCAAAAAATCTACAAACAGTAAATGCTGGAGAGGGTGGGGAGAAAAGGGAACCCTCCTACACTGTTGATGGGAATGCAAATTGGTACAGCCAATATAGAGAACAGTATGGAGGTTCCTTAATAAACTAAAAATAGAGCTACCATATGATCCAGCAATCCCACTCCTGGGCATATATCCGGAGAAAACCATAATTTGAAAAGATACATGCACCCCAGTGTTCATTGCAGCACTATTTACAATCGCCAAGACATGGAAGCAACCTGAATGTCCATCAACAGATGAATGGATAAAGAAATGTGGTATACATATACAATGGAGTACTACTCAGCCATAAAAAAGAATGAAATGATGCCCTTTGCAGCAACATGGATGGACCTAGAAGTAAGTCATACTAAATGAAGTAAGTCACACAGAGAAAGACAAATATCATCTGATAACACTTATATGTAGAATCTAAAAAAAGTGATATGAATGAAATTATTTACAAAACAGAAACAGACTCACAGACATAGCAAACAAACTTATGGTTACCAAAGAGGAAAGGTGGAGGGGAGGGATAAATTAGGAGATTGGGAGTAGCATATACACACTACTATATATAAAATAGATAAACAAGGACTTACTGTATAGTACAAGGAACTATATTCAATATCTTGTAATAACCTATATGGGAAAAGAATCTGAAAAAGAATATATATATTATATATACACATATATATAATATATATACATATAACTGAATCACTTTGCTATACACCTGAAACTAACACAACATTATAAATCAACTATACTCCAATAAAAAATAAGTAAATTTAAAAACAAATCTTTTCTTGGATACTCCTCTATAGTCTGTTACGTTAAAATCTACTGGTCCATCTTTCACTTTTCCTAACATCATACATTGGTCATTGGGAAAATAATGGTTCACCGAACTATGCAAAATCTTCCATACATGGAAATATTTGAAGTAAACAATATCGACAAGATTGACAAAATCACATTTGTTACTACAATACAGATCACAACCATCAAAAAGTCTTTTACGTATTGGGAAGTTGTCAAGCTCATGGTGGCAAATCCAAGTTTTCCAAGATTCTAATTTTCACTTGAAATATTGAGTTTTATCATTGGTAACAATTACTGTCCATTGATTTTCTTGACGTAACAGTCACCCTTTATTCACTTTTGAGAAAACAGCTATCAAATATCTAACTCAGAATAACCATAGTTTGTCAATTGTTCTTTCAACTAAAACTGAGAAAAGCTGCTATTAAGGTCACGATTCAAGTGCTTGTCACACAAGGGCTCCTCCTCAGTTTGCTACAGCAGCACTTTATGTGTACTTCCCACTTCGTCACACAAGACACTAAACAGATGTACTTGAGGTCGGAGATTTAACAGAATTGATCATTTGTACTGCTTCAACAAGAACATTCTTAAGTGAAACGGGCTTTTTATATTGTGTGCTGGTGAGAAGCAGCTTGACTTCTAGTACAGTCGGGGGCCACTGCTTTGATTCATGTGGACCCACCTGCAGTTTTACCCACTTTTGCTTTTGAACCATCAGTACAAACGTCAATACAGTGAAAAAGGCGCATGTGTTAGTATTATTAAGAAGATAACTTTTAGGTCTCAGAAGCCCCCAGGGTTCCACGAGCCACACTTTGAGAAACATTGTTCTATGTTCTATAGCCTTTTCCAGCAAAAAATGTGAAACTTAAGGAGAATTTTAAGATGAAAAAGGTTGCAAACCAGTCATACTTGAAAATGATTTACCTCCCTGCCCAGGCAAAGGAAGATGCCCACAGCCCCCAAAAGCTGGTGAGACATACAGAGAAGATGTACAGAGGCCCTTTGATGCAAAGCGCTGCTTGAACTCTATTTGTCAGAAGAACGATCCTGTTGATTACAGAAAATGCATCTGAAGAGAGACAGCAGCCCCTCTAGAAAACACCTGCACAGGAATGCATCTTCTTGCCCTTGAGGAATTCTTATAAAAGGGAATGAAAATCAACAATGATATTTGATTGGCAAAAAGCCTCCATGAGATTACTATTAGGAGGTGGGGAGAAAAGAAACTGTAATAACTTGCCTGGCAGGAAGTCAGGCAATCTTTGGACAAATGGAAGGATGTTAAGACATGATGACTGAAGAGAAAAGAGAATGATGCTGTCAAGCCAAAAGACTGGAGTATTAGAAAGATTTAAAGAATAAAAACGACAGAGGAGAAAATACCCACTGAATGGAAAGGAAGGATGTGTCCTGCTTTTTGTTCTGTCTTGACAAATCTGTTTCTTAAACAATGTAAGAATCCAGGCTCTACCATTTATTAGCTATGTGAACTGGAGCAAATGAGTTAACTTCTTGGTGCCCATTACCTTACCAAGAAATGGGGATAATAGGACCTACTACATAAGACTGTTACAAAGCTTAACTGAGACAATGGCAAGGGCTATGAGCAGTGTTCCAGCACACAGTAAGTGCTCAATACATTTTAGCTTCTTTTTATGAGAATGGGGAAACGGAACAAGAATCAAGGCTGTTGGATGGACCTAGCGATTATCATACTAAGTGAAGTAAATCAGAAAGAGAAAGACAAATACCATATGATATCACTTATGTGTGGAATTAAAATATGACACAAATGAACTTATTTACAAAGCAGAAACAGACCCCTCGGACATAGAGAACAGACTTGTGGTTGCCAAGGGGGAGATGGGGGAAGGCTGGAGTGGGAGTTTGGGATTAGCAGATGCAAACTATTATACATAGAATGGGAAAAGAACAAGGTCCTACTGTATGGCACAGGGAACTATAGTCACTATCCTGTAATAAACCATAATGGAAAAGAATATTAAAAAATTTTTTTAATTAAAAAATAAAATAAAAGCAAAACAACAAAAGAATCATCGCCGTAAACTTCACTTTCAAGAGAGGATCCAATCAGTGAGCTTTTTAGGAACAGCAGCAAGATGCTCAAGCAAGCCAGAGATGAAGGCTTTTAGAGTGTTTTAGGCCAGACTATTCAGCTGACTGACAAACAGGACTAAAATTACATTTTCAATTTTCCAAGAATTGGGAATAAGGGACATCTTACAACACACAATTCCTCAGAAAATAAGCATAATGTTGTGGTCCTACTATCAAAAACCAAAATAAAAGAATACATGGTGTCATCCAAAAGCTCTCCAAAACTCCTAACCTGTCTGGCCACCCTGGCACACAGGAGCCTAGGTGGACCTGGAGAAGGTGTCAGGAACCCAGAATCTAACCTGAACACCCTCAGCTGCTCCCGAGGCTCCACCTTCAGACAGAAGGACAATAGGGTAGTTATTTGGAGTCCGGGGGAGAGGAAGGTTTGTCCCTTGTACTGAGAATTACAAATAATTTAAAAAACCCTCCTCTCCTTGGCACCTGTGTTCCATGACTTTTCTTTCAATCCACTGGTGGTATAACAGGATGGAGGTCAAGGTATGAACTCCAAATCTCTTCTCTGCATCTCCTGCAGTGAGTCCATCCCTTTCACTGGCAATGGAGGAAAAAACTGACCCTTTACTACCTATGATCCTGAAAGCCTAGTCCTTCAGGATCATAACACAGGTGGCAACTAAAAGCCTATTTTCATCCCCAAGCAGTAAGTCTTATAGCTGGCCAATAAAATGAAAAATCAAAGAATAAAAATGGCTGACCTCGCTTCAAGATGTATGACGTATCAGTTGACTACAAAGACCCACTAGAACATTTCCTCTAATGCCCAGTGCAACAAGTAACTGACTAATTCCTCCAAGTCAAGGGTTTCAAAACTGATTTACAATAATTTCTCTGAAAAAAATGTCTGAATCAATATGACCAGAACATAATGTAACATTTCTGGAGATCTGAATCTCAGGTCTGAATCGACACAAAGGTCATCAACGTGAGCAGATTTCACTGCTATATTGATGAGGCTTAAGTTTAATTCAGTGGAGATTTCTAGGTGATAACCAGAATTAAGAGCCTGAGGGTTGTTTTCTTCTTAACTTCTTAAATGGATGAGCAAACAACAGATCACAGATTCCTAAATCCTTTTTCTATATGATGAAATAAGGCAGATTTTGCAAACAATGCAGTATAACTAGCACGAATTTTCCACTGGTCTTCCCAGAGAGAACAACTCACTCAAATCAAAGAGAAAATTTAAAGGTGAATGTAGACATAACCCGAGCTGTCGCCATAGAACATGTCTCATGTGACTCCCTGACACATGCCCCACCTGGTGGTTTTCCAAGGGCTCCCCTCCCTCATCTGGGAGAACCTACTGAATCTGATCTGGTCCTTGTCGGTCACGATTCCAGCCACCTGAGCTTCCTGCCAGTCCTCCAGGGCTCCATGTCCCTTTTCAACAAATGGCATTCTTCAGCTCTAAGACCTGCACTGTTCCTACCCACTTCTAGCTCTCAGACTGGCTGTCACTTTCTCCAGGGAGACCAGAAATGACAAACCAAGGATCACGATTTTTAAATTATGACTTAAAATATGATTATGATTTTTTAAAGGGGGAGGGCAGGAAAAAAGAAAGAGAAAAGAAATTTTTAAAAAGCAAAAATAAAAGACCAGGACAGGGCTTCCCTGGTGGCGCAGTGGTTGGGAGTCCGCCTGCCGATGCAGGGGACACGGGTTCGTGCCCCGGTCTGGGAGGATCCCACATGCCGCGGGGCGGCTGGGCCCGTGGGCCATGGTCCGCAGCGGGAGAGGCCACAACGGTGAGAGGCCCGCGTACCGCCAAAAAAAAAAAAAAAGACCAGGACAATACTGATTTAGCCACCCTATCAGACTCAGAAGGCAGCTGATTTATGTGAAGATTCTGAGCTATCTTTGGATGATTCCTCTAAGAGCAGTTCTTAGTGAAAAAGAGCTGAAGTAAAAGGCCATGGAGGTCTTTAAGGCTGCCAGTTAAGTCGAGGGCATTAGAAGGCTACATACAGCCAATGAAAAGAAGTCTGCCAATTCGAACACTTTTTTAAACAAGATGACTTTTTCAGAACTCAATCCAGAGCATATTCTATCACTGAACTGCTCTGCAGTGCTGATGACTGATCAGTTCTGTGGGTGCTGATCAACTTCCACCTAGCAAGTGTCCAGGGCTCTCACAGTCCAAATCTTTAAGAAATGGGAAACGTCATCAGCATAGGGCTTTCAAGTGTATCACCCAGTACCTCTTGCACATAGAACATTTGTGTGAATTTTTACACTAATTCTATCATCATTTTGCACCTTCAGTTGCTACCTATTTTAGTTACTATCCTATTTCAACAATGGGTAGAAAAAGCATCCTCTTGGAAGGTAACTGTGGTGCTTATATTTAAAAAAATGAGAATCACTGTCAGCAAATATTTGTATTATCTATATACCCTTCTCCCCCCACCCTCAATTCAAACAACACATCACGTTAATTGATGTTTATAATGATGATTCTGAACCATCAAGGCAAGAGCTGAGGGAGTGGAGGGGCGGAGTTGGGATGGGAATCAATCTTGCAGAAAAACTGACACATTTACCTTTAACTACACAGAAAATTCACATCTTCAGAACAATACATTCTCTAAGTGGTCGAAATGCTGAGGATTTACTGTGTGCTCAACTGTTAATACTTTATCTTAATATTGGCGACATGATTCTTATGATGACTTTAGCAGTTTAATACACGTCTGCAAATTCCTTGACACTCCTGTAGAAAGATGAGCTCCCCCTCCCTTGGATTTAGGCAAGCTTTTAAGTGCATTGCCCAATAAAGAACGACAGAAGTGACTCTAGGTGACTTCCAAGTTCAGACCATAAAAGGCAGGGCAGTTTCTATCTTGTTTGCTGGGATACTAACATCTGGAGCTCTGAGCCACCACGTAAGAATTCTGACTAGCTTGATGCTGTGAGGAAAGGCCACATGCAGGAGCTCCAGTCTGCAGACCTAGCCTTCAACTGTATCCCAGCCCTGGTGCCAGACAGGTGAATGAAGGAGCCTCCAGATAACCCAATCCCAAACCATCCAGTCACCCCCAGCCTCCTCCCAGCACAATGGAGCAGAAGCAAACCATCTCATCCCTGTCTGAAGTCCAGACCCACAGAATCTGGAAGCAGAAAAATGAGTGTTTGAAGCCAGTAGGATGAGGCAATTTGTTGCACAGCAATGGAACATGGGTGATAACTAACTCATGACTCTTTTAATGTGTCAGATATTGTTCCTAGCACTTCACATATTTTAACTCACATAATACACATAAATTCTTGCAATGATCTTTTGAGGTAGGTGTTACTATTATCCCTATTTAACATATGAGGAAACTACTTAACAGAGAGGTTAAGTAATTTGCCCAAGATGACAAAGCCAGTGAGTGGCACTGGTGGGAAGTGACTCCAGGTTTCCAGCTCTGGAGTCTTAACCATTCAGCTCCACAGATGAACACATCACAACTGGCCCATTAGGCCCACCTCCCATCATCTCTACTGAGTGTTCTCCACTAAGTCACACTCACACATCTAGTAATTCCCTGGTTGCATGTGTGTCCTCCATACCCTCCCAAGCTCCCTGGCAGGGAACTCTTCCGTGCTTCTAGAAGTCACGATATCTGTCATTTCAACACATTTCCTCTTACACAGTCCACAGTGAAGACAGAATACTTAAAAGGCAGTTATTAATCGTTTCTTGGCCTTCGTTTCCCCGAGTGGAATAAACCAGTTCATTTGCCTTCTGTTTTCTAACATTACATTCCTTTTAGAATATAAATTCCATAGGTGCAAAGGACATACACCCCACACCGCGTTCAGTTCCACGTACGTGAGAGACCCTCAGATGTCAAATGGAGGAACCATATCCTTTTACTGTATCCTCACCAAATTCTCCACCTCAGTATTGACTTGCACAGTCCAGAGTTGGTAAGTCAACAGATTTTTATTGAGCAGTGAGAGCTTCTGTATCCAAAATTTGCCTAATTTATATTCTGTCCCCAAATAAGAAATGTCATGCTCCCCAAATGTTCAACATGTACCATCCTTAAGAGAAGTTGAAACTAATTCAAAGTAGATTCAATTAGAATAATTGTGATTGCTGCCTAACTACTAAATTTAATCCTACAAAAGCTGTTCACGTTATGAGCAAGCTTAATTACGGAGCCCATTTTATGTTCCTAAACTACAGTGTGATCTTGGTCAGTTAACAAATGCCATTAAAATATAAATATTTGTATTTCTTTCCATTTTTTTCCACTCCATATTCCTGGAATTTATTTTGGAGAAAGTTGAAGGTAAGTAACTTCAGAATTTTGGGAAATTTAGCTCTAAACTCAGGATTAAGATAATCCCTATCTCGGAGTAGACCTTTTCAGACATACTCTTTCCTTTTTTTGGATGAGTATTTTACAGGAGCAAATCTAAAAGTTAGCTAAAGTGAATTTATACACCACTTTTCTTGCTGCCATGCATTTTGGACCTACCAGGCCAGTCACTACCATGGGGAAGGGTGAGTCCGACAGGATTCTGTCATTTTACAAACCTCCAGCTTCTAACCTCACACCCCCATTATCTTCAAGGTTTGCGTAAATGGTTGTGTGCTGGTTACAGTACTTTGCCAGGTGTCTTCATTTAAGCCTATTGGGATTTCAGAAGACATTTTCTTTTACTCTTCCAGATAAAGGAACATTAGTCCATTTCTCCTTTCAGAAACTAGAGTGGGGTAACGTGTGTTCTGCAGTGAGTTTACTACTATGCACTAAGGAATGTCCACTGCCTCCACGGGTTTCCATAAATCTGAAAAAGCACATTTCCTAATCTCTGTTTCTATCCTTCCTCCTCCTTGCCCCATTCCTCACAAAAGATCCCAGACACTCCCTCTTGTCTGCCCTCACATCCTTTTTTTTTTTTTTTGTAGTACGCGGGCCTCTCACTGCTGTGGCCTCTCCCATTGGGAGCACAGGCTCCGGACGCGCAGGCTCAGCGGCCATGGCTCACGGGCCCAGCCGCTCCGCCGCATGTGGGATCTTCCCGGATCGGGGCACGAACCCGTGTCCCCTGCATCGGCAGGCGGACTCTCAACCACTGCGCCACCAGGGAAGCCCCCTTTTTTTTTTTTTGACAATTAATGGCTCATCCTTTAATGTATGAGGAGATTTTATAAATGGATAAGCAAAAGTTTAACATAAACAGAAAGTTTTCAGGAAAACAGGTACAAATAGTTTATAAACATGTAAAATGATGCTAAATATCACTCATAATAAACAAATAAAAATTAAAAATATAACAGTCTTTTGTCTATCAGATGATAAAATTTTAACAAAATTGAATTGGGGAGAATTTATGGAAAAAAATAGAATCTCTGGATGGCAACTTGGCAATATCTACTAAAATTCAAAATGTACTTATACTATGGTTATCATTCTAGGAATTTATAGTAGATATATATTAGTACATTTGCAAAGAAGTATGTAAAAGACAAAGTACTGCCTGTAATATCCAATACTGAAAACAAGCCTAACATCCCTAAAATGAGGATTGATTATAAATTACAGAGTTCATATGAGTGAACAAATTGCCCTCACATCTTTCAACCTTTTCCCACATCACCAGGATGAGCAACCTAGTTGCAGTGATTTTAGGGACCCATCCCTCAGGAAATAGGGCCTTACTAGAGAATTTTACATTCTCTCCTTTCCCCAGACTTGCCAGATAGAAAGGCTCACTCACTAAAAACTTGGTGGTCAGAGCCCTTCAGAGCACAGCTCATGGAAGGAAGGGAAAGGCCTGCCTCACGCCTGCTCTCAGGGGTCCCGTTCCTGGGCCATGCCATCCGGAGCAGCCCTTACAGCTGAGAAGCAGCAGCTCGAAGGGAGATGCCTCCTTCCTCCCGGGCACAGGGCCACAGGGTGTGTGTGTGCCCCACCTCACACTGAGGAGGCAGAGTGAGCCTGAAAGACATGACATCTGTCATCCTTGTCCTGATCTGCCTGTCCTGAGAGGGGTGGAGGGACTGAGGGAGGAAGGACAGAGTTCATCAGAAGAGGTGTAAGACAGCAAAGTGGGGACACCTGTCACATGGCTCCCACAGAGTCCAGGTAACGAGGAGTCCGGCTGGTTGGGTTGTGGAGACACGTGAAGGGCGGGGACGTATGCAAGAGCCATCCTCGGGGTCAACTGCGAGGGCCTGGTGACTGACTGGATGCGGGCGAGTAAGGAAAGGAACTTGACAGTTTACAGAACACCTTCAAAGGAGGCAACAGTGCGGATGACGCAGCACGGAATGGCATCCGAGCAAGTCCGAACTGGCGCCACAAACCAGACGAGTGAGGCTCCAGCCTCCCACGGACAAAGGCTGGTTCAACAGGGCAGCCGACCCAAGGCGGAGGAGTCCAGGCCGCCTCTGGATCCTCCCCAGGAGAAGGGGGTCTCAGGGCTAAATCCAGCCTAACATTTCCATTTGTTTCTCTCAAGGACCAGATTCCTGGAAGAATCCCATGAACTGAACCAAAGCCTCGAATATCCCCTAGAAACAGTAGACCACTCCCCTTGATAACAGCCTGCTAACTTGATAAACTCCATGCCCAGATGCCTTGCTGACCCACCTTCCAAACGAAATGAGCCTCCGAATTGCCAGGTGGCAAAGTGAGGTTCAAGCTGACAGGGCAGTGTCCCCGTGGTATTTTCTCCCCATCAGTCACACCAGACTTCCAAGGGAAGAGTGGTACATTTCACTCAAAAACGTGCCCCGGTCCCACGATATGAAGCCCAATGATGCTGCCTTCAGACAAACAGGGCTAGCATCCCTCTAGAATAGCACTGGCCAGTGGAACTGGCTGTAATGATGGACATGGCTCTTAGGCACTTGAATCGTGGCCAGTATGATTGAGGACCTGAATGTTTAGTTTCATTTAATTTTCATTAATTTAGATGGCCACATGTGGCTAGTGCTTAACATGGAAGGTATAGATCTAGAACTTAAAAAAAAAAAAAAAAATCTGGGGGCCAGATTAAGCTGCGAGGAAAAAATCATGGAATTCTACTTCTCCACTGAGAGGAGGCAGACTCTCTTAACAGTGCAGCATCTGCTCAAGCTTTTTTCCAGCCCTGAGCTCTTCTCTGGTCATTACAACTACACATCAATGAGCCTCCAAAACATCGCAGCTTGGAAAGCCCTCAGAGACCCTAGCCCAACCGCCGGTCCACTGCAGGAAACGTCTCCACAATGTCCCTGCAGATTTCTAAGCAATCTTTACCGAGTCCCCACAGCAGCAGTGGAACTCAGCATCAGGAGAGGCAGTCCACCTCCAAATCCAAGGACACTCTTCCAAAGGGAAATCAAGGACGCTCAAAATAATAAAAAAACAAATTTTGCACCATGCTTTACCTCTTATACGGCCCTTTAACATGCATTATCTCAGGTAAGCCTCACCATAGCCTTAGGATATAAGCATTCGTAAACACATTTATTTTACAGAAGTTAAGTCAATTAGCCAAGGCGATATGGCTGGTTTATGGTCACCATGTACCATAACCTGGCATGTCTTCCAAGGACTGAGAGATCAAAAGACAACCGAGAGAAGGAAAAGTCGGGGTGGGGAAGGGGGAAGGCATGGAAGAGGGATTAGAGGAAAGGATACAGTCATGTACATCAACTAGGAACCTCAGAAATCAAATCTATGTCGATCTCAACCATTGAAGATGAACACACTCAGTTCCAAAGAGTAAGGTAGCTCAGTCTAGGTCTAATTTATGGGGGCCTATGCTCTAAAATAGTGCTTCTCAAAGTGTGGTCCCCGAACCAGCAGCGACAATATCACCTGGAAACTTGTTAGAAATGCAAATTCTCAGGCCCCATCCAAGACCCGCTGAAACAGAAAGTCTGGGGCTGGGGCCCGGCAGTCTGGTTTTAAATAAGCCCTCTTGACGATTCCGATGTCCACCCACCACTGCTCTACAACTGTACATCTAAGGCGCAGTCCATTTCCTCTGGGAAATAAACAACTTGGTCATCAAGGGAAAGGAAAGGGAGCTGCCAGTAGTGAAGTTTGGGGCACAGTAACATCAGCCCTGGCTTACTGTACCTCGGGAAATAAGGACCCCAAACTCCGAACTAGCTCAGGACAGCACACACCTCCTACCACTTCCTGTGGTCAGGGCGGAGAGAAAATTGTTCTTTACTCAGAAACTCTTGGTTTAGAGGTAGGGAAAAGGTATATTCTATAAGGAGCACTAGAATGTGAATAGAGTATCCTAGCTTCTAACCTCAATCAATAAATAATATTTGTAAACAACAAGGTCCTACTGTATAGCACAGGGAACTATATTCAATATCCTGTAATAAACCATAGTGGAAAAGAATATGAAAAAGAATATATATATGTATAACTGAATCACTTTGCTGTACAGCAGAAATTAACATTACATTGTAAATTAACTATAAGAACACAAAATAAAATTTTAAATAAATAAATAAATAGTATTTGGTATACAACACAGTTTTCCCAAGTGTGAAAAGGCAAGCTTCTATGAGTAAGAACTGGGATTCCAGTTTCTCAAAGAAAAAGACATATGAGAAAACACATAACATTATAAAACCATTCGTCTTTCTGCTATTTTACTACTACTACTACTACTACTACTAATGATAATAATAGGCATTTACTGAATGCTTTGAATGTGCCAGCACTGAGCTAAGTGCTATATATGCAGCAATTCATTTCACCTGCATGCAACTCCACCAGGTAAGAACCATTACTGTCTCCATGTCTCCATGAAGTTGCACGGGTCACACTCCCTGAGATCACACAGAAAGGAGGCGGCAGGGCCAGGAAGCAAACTAAGTCCATCTGACCCTAAACAGTCCAAAATACTACTGCCTTCTTCATTTTGACACATATTCCAACTTTAAATCAATTCAACCTTACTCATACTCAGTTTTAAGTACTGCATTTTCTTTTTTTTTTTTTTAACCTATTACATCATGTGCTGTTCAAAAAAGTCCTCAACCACTCAATTTACCCAAAGTCCTTCAGCCTGTGCTCAAGAACCAGGGTAACCCACACTGAAGAATCCATGCCAGTAAAATATCCAAAAACTAGATCAAAGGCAAGAACCCATTTTCTTCCCACCGTGCTTGAGCAACATGCCCAGGGAAGCCCTCCCTGACCACCTGATCAAAGCGAGACCTCCCTGCTGCTTCTCTTCTCTGTGCTCCCAAATACATCACGCTCTTTTCTTCTATCATAATATTAACACCTGGGAATGTCCACATACCACCTCACCAATAGTGAGCTCTGGAGAGTGGAAACTATGCCTGATTCACCCGTGTGCTTCCGGAGCACTAAATGCATAATCAACACCTACGAGATGGTTTATAAGATGGATAGCAAGACATACACATCTTTAAGAGGGTAAAAGTGAACTACAATTTGAATATAAAATGTAAAACTATGAAATTTTTTTTTAAAAAATAGAAAATCTTTGGAATATTAACCTAGGCAACATGTTCTTAGATGTGACAC
Source organism: Physeter macrocephalus (assembly GCF_002837175.3). Classification (NCBI taxonomy): domain Eukaryota; kingdom Metazoa; phylum Chordata; class Mammalia; order Artiodactyla; family Physeteridae; genus Physeter; species Physeter macrocephalus. Next base: position 38,997,754 of record NC_041229.1, read on the forward strand.
CAAAAGCACAATCCATAAAAGGAAAAAAATCAATAAATTGGACATTAGCAAAATTAAAAATTTTTTTCCTGCAAATGAAAAGACAGGCTACATACTGAAAAAAAAATATCTGCAAGCCACATATCTGACAAAGGACTCATATCTGGAATATATAAAGAATTCTCAAAGCTCAATGGCAAAAAATAATAATAATAATAATCCAGTTAGAACACGGCAAGACAGGAGCAGACATTTCACCACAGAGGATATACAGATGGCAAACAAGCACATGAAAAGATGTCCAACATCATTAGCCATTAGGGAATGCAAATTAAAACCATGATGAGATTAAAAAATTTACTGGGACAGCTAAAATAATAAACAAAAGCTGGTGAGGATGCAGAGAAACTGCATCTCTCACACATTACTGGTGGGAATGTAAAATGGTAGACACTCTGGAAAAGTTTGACAATTTCTTAACAAACTAAACAAACACCTACCATACAAAACCCAGCAATCCCAATCCTAGGCATTTGTTCCAGAGAAACAAAAACTTTGTCCTCACCAAAACCTGTACATGAACATTCATAGCATCTTTAACTGTAAGTGCCAAAAACTGAAAACAACCAGGTGTCTTTCGGTGGGTAAATGCTTAAGTAAACTGTGGTATATCCACACCAGGGAATACTACTCAGCAATAAAAAGGAACAAACTAGTGATAAAGCAATAGTTTGGGTGGATCTCAAGGGTATTATGCTGAGTGAAAAAGCTAATCTCATAAAGATCACATACTGCATAATTTTATGTATGTAATAGTCTCAAAATTATACAGTAGAACAGAGTGGTTACTACAGTTTAGAGATGGAATAGGGGGAAGGGGAGGGTGACCATAAAGGGGTGGCACAAAGCAGAGCTTTGAGGTGATAGAATAACTCTGCATCTTGATTGTGGTGGTAGCTACAGGAAGCTACACATGTGAAAAAGAATTGCACAGGAGGATATCACACACAAACCCGAGTGTTTGCATGTAAAACTGGTGAAATCTGAATATGGCCTGGATCGTACCAAGGTCCATTTCCTGGTTCTACTGTTGTACTCTGGTTATGTGAGATGTTACCAATGGGGGAAACTGGGTGAAGAGTACAAGGGACCTCTCTACTATTTTTGCAACTTCCCGTAAAGTTATAATCATTTCAAAACTAAAAGTTAAACAAACAAACAAGTGAGCTACAGGCATTTTACTTAAAAACAAAACAAACAAGAAAAGAGGTGTACATAGCTGCACTACTGGCCAGTGAAGTCCCAAATACAGATTTAAACACACACAGTAGGACCATGTGACTTTATTATGTTTTTTAAGTTAAACCCAATTCTCCAGAGGCTTAACAAGGATACATTTCCTAACACGTTAGAGCTACTCCCCCAGCCCCCCCAATAAAGGGAGAAAAAATGCCTGATGTGTGAGACACTTTGGGAGTCCAGGAGTCTGGTCCTAAGAGCCTGGAAATGAATATACCCTAAGATTTCGCAAGGATGGAGGCCAAGGGCCTCACAAGTTAGAGAAGAACTCAGAGTGGTGCCAACACACAAGCCCAGGCGTGCCTCCGTTCCAGAAAATGTAGTGTACGGATCTACCCACAATGGCCAAGATTTAAATGTTGCCTTCCCTCCAAGACAAAACAAACCAACAAAATAAAAAATTTTTTTTAAATCGCTAAGCAAACAAATAAAAACCGTAACAACCTCAGACTATTTCCAACAAACCTTATAATTAAATATGTCCTCTTACTTGCCCTCCAAGTTACCCCTTGCTTTTCAAGTATTCTATTGCCTAGTGAATTCTGGGACATAAGAACCTACCAAAATTAATGAAAGAATAGGAGGAGAAAAATTATTCAAAACACTAGAGAATTTCCTGATCTCAGCTTCCATATGCATTTAAAATGCAGAGAGCTACTTGGAAGGAGTGAGGATGTTACTCCGGGAGAATTTTGCTTATCAGGACTACTAATGGGTCTTACAAATCACTTCCTTTTTACTTTATTGGCCTGGAAAATCAGATTTTTACGATTTTCACTAGCAATTCCCTTGTTTTCTAAGTCGTTCATTATTTTTTTCTTTAAAAAGCTTTACGTTATACAGTGCTTTATCATTTTCAAAGCATTTTCACAAATTGCTATGAAGCACTGGTACCTAGGGGCTGTATTTTTCAACAGAACTCTCACCAGCCAGACTGCCATCTAATTTCAATTAGGTCAGCCATCTTTCCCCCAGGCCCTGGGTCTACACTTCTCCACAGGGGTAGACTTCAAAAAAAAAAAAAAAAAAAAAAAAAAAAGGAGAGCTCTATCCACAGAGGCCTCCAGATGAACTGGCCAAGGGCAGACACTCTCAAGTCTAATCAACAGAGTGCCTTCCCAGAAGATCACTCACATTTCTGCATTCCTGTGCTTTTCTTAACAGCACTTTAAAATCTCATTTAAACCGAAAGTCCTCCATTAGCTTGCATGAACAGATGTATTTTTAAGTGCTTTGATCTACACATGCCCTTCAGTACATTAGTATTCTTCACCCCCCACCATCACACAGAACCAAAAGACCAAGACTTGTGTGCATTTTAAAAAGAAGGGAGAGGGGACTTCCCTGGTGGTCCAGTGGTTGACTCTGTGCTCCCAATGCAGGGATTCTGCAACAAAGACCAGGTGCAGCTAAATACATAAACATTTTTTTAAAAACTAAAAATATTAATAAAAAGAAAGGAGTGGGAGTGGAGTTAAGAGCACCTTCTCTCCTCCTATCCACTTGCAGAGTTCACAAGGGTTTCCTCATTTATCTGGAAAAATGTATCTCACAAAAGCAAAGTATACCCATCCAGAAACTAAACATCCACCATGCCCCACCAGGGAGAGTAGAGGCAGGCAGCTCTAAAGCCTTCTACTCTATGCCCTACTCCTTTTAATTCTGGTCAAATCAGTGGTTTCCAACCCTTTGCTCCTCTGTAGAACAGTTCAAAGTGTGTTAAGGATTGTGCCCACATTGCTTCCATAAAAAGCATTATAGTAGATGCACTATGATGATCAGAGCAGCGTCCTGGGAGATAAATGTCACACTGGTCTAGATGCTTCAAGAACTTGCAAGCTAGAGAGACACCAATGCTTAACTTGGGTCGGACGTCCACGGAGAGCTGCCGGGTTCAGGAGTGGTGGGCAGCCCGGGGAAATCTTAGTTTGGCAGTGACACACTGGCCAGTTTTGGAAGCAGAGAGAAATGACTATTCAACATTTCAAGCCCAGACTTTTCACTTCCTGAAAAGGAGGGAAATTTTTTGGAATAGTAGCTATTAATAATCCCTCTATTCTGGTTGTATTTGCTTATAGCAAGTAACGTTATTGTTTGGGGGTAGTCCAAAGCATCTTCCGGGATCATAAATGGCTCTAGTGACCCACTATCTCCAGCACCACCAAGGACTTTATAAGCAGTACAAAAACTCGATTCTCCTAACATGCCTCGGAAGAAGAAAACGGGCAACCATGTCCGCACTGTATCAGGACAGGGCAAAGGAACTGAGGGGGACCGAGGGCGGAAAATGTTCGGTCCCAACCTCAAAGGCTCCGAGGCCCATCATCAGGGCCACGTCTACTGAAGCCCCAGTTCAGGTGATCCACACACTAGCCGGGCATTTTCCAAAGCATGTACCACTCGGGGACAGGAAACTGACGCCGAAGCCAAAGAAGCAAACACCCTTCGAACAAAAATGGAAAGGGAAAGTCTTTACAGCCACCAATCAAGATACTAGAGAGTAGGGCGTGGCGAGGCGCGGGAGCTGCGGGCAGGCAGCCGGATTCTCAGCCTGGGCGCCTAAGAGGGGAAACTTGGAAAGGTCGCCGCGGCGGAGGCCCTAGAGGTGGGTGCGAGCCAGCGCTCGTCGGTTCCGCCGCCCGGTCCTCCAGCCCGGCTGCCCACGGGGCACGTCCGGCCCCTGCCACAGCGCGGGCCCCGCTCTGCCCAGTTGTCATCGACCGAAGTGGCACGAAAGTCCCATTCCAAGAAGAGCCATCTCCACTTGGAAAGTTTAATGTTTTTCCCCCTGAAACCAGATTCTTTTGAATCAACACGAACAGCAAGGGAGAGCTGGATCTAACTCCCCAGTTTCTGTCAAAGAAACTTGTCCCGGGAGAACAAAGAAGCAATCAGAGAACGCGATCCGAGGCCGGGGGTCCGCGGCGCGACCATTTCTCCGCCCCCACCCGCCAGAGACGAGACTTTGGGGCTACAGGAGGGGTCCGGCGCGTCGAGCGGGCCACCGTGCGCTCCTTTGTCTCGCGCGCAGGGAAGCGGCCACCGGCCACCCCTTCCGCCGCCTCCCTCGGCCGCCGGAGAGCCGCGCGCCGGCGCGTCGCGGAGAGGGCGGCCATATGGCAGCGCCCCTCCGGAAAGGCCAGCCCCAAGGCGAGGGCGAGCCTGCAGCCCCGGTGACGGGCCACGACGGCCAAACGACCCCCAGTCTTCGAGGGGGCGCGGGGAGGCGCGGCGCTGCGACCCGGCAGGCCGGCTCCGGGGCCTGCAGAGTGGCGCGGGAACAGAGTTCTGATTTTTCTTTTTCTTTTTTAAAGCAATCTGGGTAAGGGAGATCAAGATTACGGTGGCAAGCACTCCCGGCCCCCGGCACCGAAGAGGCTGCCCAAGTCGTTCCGGAGCCGGGCCGATCTCCGCCCCGAACTCCCGGAGAGGAGCCCCCAGCCCGGAGCGGCAGGGGGCGGGGAGCATCGATCGGCCGGGTCCTCTGCGCGGGAGAGTCGGAGGCGCCCGCCCTGCGCCCGGAGCGGGGACTGGTTACCTTTCACCGCAGACTCACAAGTTCCCCGCCGCAACTTTGCCCTCCACATGAGGCGATCATGGCTAGTTCAGTGTTACGGTTGGGGAAGGCGGCCGCCAGGCAGCGCGCTGGGCATGGCGTGTGGCAGCCTGGGGAAGCGGCGCCCGACAAGCAGCCCCATTCACAAGGAAGAGGAGACACGCCGAGGCTTCCCCTCCAGCCCCAAACCGGACCACCGCCGCTGGGTCCTAGAGCGTCGCGTGCGCTCGCGCCGCCGCCCGCGCTCCCCGCGCCCCGCGCGCCGCCCGGGGAGGGTAGTCCGGGATCGTCACTGTAACCCTACACTTCACCCCCGCCCAGCGCCCGGCCGCTGGGCCCTAGAGCCCGTCTCCAGGCTCCTGCCGTCCCTCCCGGGGCCCGGGAGATCGCCAGCTGAAATTGCCCCGAGCTCTAGCTGACGTGTCTCCCCGAGAGTTTGGAGGGCCACGGCCTCCCTTGTTTTGGTCCCTGCTGAGGTTTAATTCATGTCAGATTCCACTTCTCCTTCCTTTGACTTTCTCTTCCTTCCCACCAAGCCAACTCCGGCCAAAATCGGTTTCCCGATCTGCCCTCAAAGTCCAGATCAGGTCTGTGTAGGATTTTTTTTCTTCTTAAGCGGAATTTCCAGATGAAAAGTGGCCAGACTTTTCTCTTTGCATTCCCCTATCCCCAGTGCTTCTATCATGCACTGGGATTGGGCGACAAGCTGCTGCTCTGGGCTCCGCTGACTATAGCAGAAGGGCCAAAACAGATTCTACCACCTCAGATATTACAACCAGTGGTCACAAACCTCTAGGCTGTTACCTGCCCGAGCGGACGCGATTAAAGTAATTCTGGGAGAATGTTGCTGATTCTGTCCCACCTCTTAAACCAGGCTACACTGAGTAACACTCCTCACCCACCCCAGTATACTCAATTACAGACCTACGGAGCCTTGATCTGGGGACCCCAAACCCACCCACACCATGTAACATCTCTCCCTAGCTTCCAGGAGCTGTCTCTGCTGCTGAGCCAGGGCATACCACACCTCTTACCTTGTGCTCCTCTCCTCTCTGCCTTCTCTCTAGACCAGAATTCTTTCAGGGATTCCCGCCTGGATTGTGGCAATTGGCTAACTAGTCAGCCAGCAGTTTTACCCCTCCACTCAATCCTGGTGGGTTGTGTGCCCCTCTGATTCCAGTCTTTTCTTGTGATACATCCCTGATGGTTCGGTAACCTCTGCTCTCAAGATAAAACCCAAATGCAATAATTTAACCATTATTTACCAAAAACCTACCACATTTAAAGTCCGATACCCTAGTACTCGATAACACATAAAAGAAACGAAACAGCAGCTAACCAGCCCTTCGAGGATTTATTTATTTAAGATAACAAAATATGCAACCACAGAGCAGGAAAGCACTGGAGATGCTTGGAAAAAGTGGAGAGCAGCGGTCCCCTAACCTTTTGGCACCAGGGACCGGTTTCCTGGAAGACAATTTTTCCAAGGACTGGGCTGGGGGATAGTTCAGGCGGTAATGCGAGCAATGGGGAGCGATGGGAAACGGCAGATGAAACTTCGCTTGCTCACCGCCACTCACCTCCTGCTGTGCGGCCCAGTTCCTAACAGGCCAGCGGGCCCCTGGTGGAGAGGACTGACTGCATGCAGGAGAAAGGAGAGCCTTGAAGAGTGGTAGAGCTCAGAGCCACTGGCATTGTATGAACTTAGCATAGGCTGGGGGAGGGGTGATGGATAGAAAAAGGAGGGGAAGTAGGAAGGAATTATTAATTGCCCCCTATTAGATACCATACTATATCCTGAGAGGCAGCAGAATTTAACAGTTACAAGCATCCACTGGAACAAAACAGAAATGGGTGGTTGAGTCACAGCTCAACCACTCTACCTGTGGGCACTTAGGCAAGTCATCTACCTTTTCTAAACCTCAGTTTCTTCATTTGCAAGATGAGGGAAATTGCACCCACCCTCACAGGGGGGTTGTACGGACTGAATAAGGCAACAAATATAAAATACTTAGCACGATGCATATAAGTGCTCAGCACACATTTGCTATTATTTCAAGCAACCCTCCATTAGCCCTGGACATAGGGAGCCCATCTGGGAAATAGCTACAGGAAGCAATGACAACTGACGTTGGAAGATAGAAAGGAAGAGAGAGATACCATGTAGATACCAAATCTTTGCGGATGCCAAATACAGGGAAGATACAAAATCTCCGAAGCAAGATTTTACTCTTTTCATTGACTAGACAGCTATCCTGGGAGAAAGAACAAAGTAATCAAGTTAACTCCGATTTTGTGCCTGGGTCACAGGAAGAATGGATCATTCTTGGAACATTTATAAACCAGTTGGTCCAACGGATGAACCAATGATGGAAGAAGCAGAGTTGAGATGGGGAACTGGTTTGAGAAAGATGTTGACAGGCTTCCTGTCGTCTGGGCAAGAGAAAAAAGGAACAAGAGCCTGGGTGAGAAGTCAAGAACAGAAATGCAGAGAAAAAAAGAGATGAAGCTTTGAAGATCAGTTTACTTGGAGAATGCCCACGACAGAAAATTCAGGAAAGAAGGAGGCAGAAGAGGCAGACGCCGGGGAAGTAGAAGAGCTAGGAAGGTTTCCAGGCATGGAAGCCAGAGGAAGCTTTAAGAAGATGGTCCCCCTATCAAATGCTACAGACGCCTAGACTTCTGAGGAAGTGACAGGCACAGCTTGTGGGCTTAAGAATCTGCTGATTCAATCAGGTGGGCCTAGCCTAGACTTTTCAAATTGATACCGAGTGACAGTTTAGTAGGCCAATTTTCCCCCTCCACTCACCTTAATTTCCTCAACCATTAATAATCACTATATCAAATGCAGAAAATGAATAATCTTCTACATCATATATATCTGACTCTTGTTCAGGAACTGAGGCCTGAGAAAAAGACTTCAGATTTAATCAGCAAGAGGTCATCGATAACATTTTATAGTATATTTGGCTGCAGATTCTGACTAAGGTTGGGTCCAAATAGAAACAAGGTATGTTTACAATAAAAACTGAATGCAGCTTTACTAGCAGTAAGGGAGTGAACCAGTCAGCATCTGTGATTTTGGACCTACATACTCACTCCACAGGTCAGCATCCTTTCTATAAAGCGACCCAAGTTGTCTTTTACTCACCCCTGGGAAAGTTAAGAAGGTGACAGAGCAATTTTGGCACTCTTAGAGACAGCTCAGGGAACAGTCTTTAACTCCAGACAGGGCAGGTACCGGGATGTTCCAGACAAGCACAGAGGCTGGAAGAAGAGTGAGGGAACAGAGGCACCCAGGAAGAGGAGGATGAGCACGGTCTTCAGAGTTAAGTCCTGAGTTCTAGTCCGGGTCCACCTATTTCTAGCTATGGAGAGTAACAAAACATAAGCCTCAGCTACCTCCTCTGTAAAATGGGAAACATTACATTTAGCTCATTGGCTTATAGTGAGGATTAGACAATATATGTCAAGTGCTGGGCACATAATAGGAATTCAGTAAAAGAAAGCCTTCCCTTCTCCAGTGATTTGAAATACCAAGGAATTTAATTCTCTATTACAATGGGAATCCTCCCCCCGCTTCTTCTCTGCACCCACCAAACACAGCCTTAAAAGACTTTATCATCTTCTACTTGGACTAGGATGGGCCCTAAGAATGGGCCTGACCTTGCCAGGAGGGAAACAGCAAATGGCAAAAAAAGAGTGGACAGGCATGTCCACAAAAGGGACAGCTACTGCCCGGCATCACCTAGGACAGGCCACACTACAATTAGTGGTTCTCAATGAACACCTGTTGCGTGAACAAACCAATGGCTCAATGCAGCCAGGCTGTCTTATTCAAAGGCTTATTTTGTTTCTAGAACATAGAAACCCAAGTTCTGTAGTGCTTCCCAAAGTGTGATTTATAAGCCAAAGCATGTAAAATTTTAAATTCCTGATGTCTCACCTCCAAATTCTAGAGATTCAGGGTCTCTAAGGATGGTGTCGTCACAGAATCCACTGTAAGCAATGCCAAGCACACCAAAATTTGAGGGTCAAGGACTAAGGCCTCCCACTGGTTCACTGGGGTCAAGGTGCTCTTCCATTTCTCTTTCAGCAGCATTTGCTGTATCAGAGCTTAATATGATAAAGGTAAAGGACAATGGGTGACATATGAGAACGTTTTAAAAAAAAGCATTATGGGAGCATGCAGGAGTGACTGGCTTTGTACAGGGAGGGAAAAGGGCAGGTTCCAAGAAATCCAAGCGCTGAGGGAAGGACGTCATTACTAGCAAAGGCAGGGGAAAGGAGCGAGCACATTGCTGTGCTTCGCAACACTTTTTCTTTGAACTTCTTCTTTTCCAAAACATAAAATGGTCACACCAACCCCAGATTTGCTAAATCCATGTATCATTGCCAGGCAAGAGAATTTCTTCCAAGCTTTTCTTTCAGTTCTCTGTTTTACAAAGACAATAGTTGTATTTTTTTTCCCTGCTTATTTCCAAATATAAAATCCCGTTCTCAAATAAGCTCCTCCTCTGGAGATTCTGACATATGCCCTGCCCCCATCTTGTAAACTGTTAACAGGAGCAAAATGCAGGGAGTCCTGGAAGTGCCCAAAGCAGAGGATGCCAGGAGAGCACTGCTGTAAGGAAGGTGGGGTCAGGCAGGAGCCTTTTCCAGGCCAGACTGACTGAGAATGGACAGTGAAAAACAAAGAGGAAGATGTGCAAGGCAAGTGGAAGATGCACAGGTGAGACCGCTCTGCAGTTCCGGAAATACCGGGTGCCTTAGAGATGGGTAAACTGCTCCCAGGAGGAGTTAAATGTCATATAACAGAATGGGTCATTTGAAAACCCTGCTCCATTTGAGGCTTACCCCAGGACTCTGTTGATTATGAAAAAATTGCCCAATAAATATGTATTAAGTACCTACTAAGGGCCAGGCTCCGTGCTATCATCCTCCACAGGTGTTTGGCTCATTTAGTGAGTTATGGATCTGAGGCCTGTTTGTCTGGATGTTTTCAGCTTCACACCCATGGTGACACACCGGTCTCTTCTTGCCTCATAGCTTTCTCCTCTGAGCGTATTACATAATATGCATTAAACGCATAATCTGATCTATATAAAACACAGGAAGCAGAAGGTGGATACCATCATGTCCAGGAAAAATGCACCTATACCGAAAAGCTAAAAAGGAAGAGTAGAGACATTGTCCCCAAATAAACCTGGGGTCAGATCCTGACTGAGACACTCAGTAGCTATGAATATAAAGCACCTGGCATGTCACAGGTATTTAATAAATGATGATCATTCTGTTATTTGCTACTCTTACTACAGAAACCTCGGGAATACTGAAAGCTCATACTTTTTGGCTAATTGGTTATTTCAGGGTTTCTAAACCTTGGCACTCTTGCCATTTGGTGTTGAGATTTCTTTGTGGTAAGGACTGCCCTCTGCATTGTTGATGTTTAGTGGCATCCCTGGCCTCTGCCCGCTCGATGCCAGTGGCAACCACCCTACCTCCCACTCCAAGTTGTGTCAACTAATAATGTCTCCAAATATTGCCAAATGTCTCCTATGGGCAAAACCTCCCCCCCGGTTGAGAACCACTGAATTAGATGAGTAGTTAATGGTGCCCAGTTTACAAGCTCCCAAGCTTCTAACCATACTGATCATTCCATTGAGCTGTTGGGTGAATCCAATTGCATACTAATAGGAGGCAGCCTCGGTTTTTTTCGTTCTACAGTATATATCACACTATGGCAATTTCTTCCCATTTCTCTCTTCATGAACAAAAAACCAATTAGGTTTTATTCTATTTCCAATGATGGTACAGATACGTGGTTTTTGTTTTTTTTTTTTCTAAAAACTGGAATCATACTGAGTTTCTAAAACAATAGCAACATACAATCGCTATTAAAAACAAGAGCTGAAAAAAAAAAAAACAAGGGCTGTCACAATAACTGGAGATAACTTTGATCAGAATGTTCAGACTTAATTAAGATCGCTTGTAGTCGCCTTTCTGAAAAGGATGCAGGTGTGTTTTATTCTGAAAACATGTCCTCTCTGTTCATAGCTAGAAAGAACAGTGAGAAGAATGGCCCCTCCATAGCCTACACAGCAGTTCTAGCTCTTCTCTTTCTAGAATATGCACTAAAGAGCAGCATCCTTCCAGCACATCTTATACTTTAAATGCCAAAGACAGAGAAGTGGGGAAGCTCTCACCATTCCCAAGGGCTCCAGCCACTCTGGATGGTTCAATTCAGGAGAAAAATTTGTTTTACAGCATAATCTCAGAGTGGGGTGGAGGGTAGGGTAAGAGTTAAAATTCACATCTTACATGATAGGTGATCCATCCAGAAATCAGGAGTTATTTATTGTGTGTCAGCAACAGAGCCAGTATCATGCTAAGCAGAACAGAGTCTTCAGAAAAGTCCCAGGTCGGGAGGGGAATAATCAGAAATAACTAGAAAAAATAAAGTCCTAAACAGAAGGACTAACTGAAAGGATTAACCGAAAGCACAACAGAGTTTGAAAGAAGGCAGAGCCATGTGAAAGCTGCAGTGGTTCATTCATTCATTCAAAAAATATTATCAACTACATTGAATAAGCCACACCCTCCACTAGGTATGCAAATACCCTGCTATGGGCTCTGCTTATTAAAATGTGTATAAATAAACCTATTATTTCAAACCGGTCTATGTGCGATGAAGAAAAGGAACAGGGTGCAATAACAAAGACTCACGAGGGAGAGGGTGGCTACTTAGAGGGAGTGGAAAGGGAAGGCTTCTCCAAGGAGACGAAGAACAGGGGGGAGAGCCATCCAGCTGAGCAAACAGCCTGTGAGGAGATCTTGAAGCAGGAAGGAGCTTAAAGGAGGCAAAGGGAGGAGGGCCTGCATGGATCCAGTCTGGAGCATCCCGGGATGAGTTCCTCAGGAATGTTACGAGCCTCCTTTACCCAGCATCTGGGAATGGTCTCTTTCCAGTCATCCTTTAGGATGTAATACCTTATGAGTTTCAAACAATGTGAGTTTCAAATTAAGTGGAAGAGAGAAAAGGAACGTCAGAAAATGACCAATTTGGGATGAAGAATAATAAAGGATTAAATGGAAACAACCTGAAAGTGAACTCCACGTTGGTCACCACCATATCCACGTGAAAGATGCAGTCTCTCTAGAGCCTTCATCTGAGTCTTATTGAAAACAGGGGAAGACCTAGGATGCTCAGTGCCAGTAAGGCAGTGGTTCTTAAACGTGAGCTGCATCAAAGTCACCAGAAGAGCTTGCTAAAACAGACTGCTGGGTCCCACCCTTGAGTTTCTGATTCAGCAGGTCAGGGTGGGGCCCCAGAATTGCACTTTTACTCTAACAAGTTCCCAGATGATGCTGATGATGCTGGTCCACGGACCACACTTTGAGAAGCCCTGGTTTAGGATACTTGGGGACCTACATTTCTGCACACTCAGAATCCCAACCTAAATGAGGGAACAAGCAAGAAGCACTGTAGGAGGAGAATGATCAAAACCCAGTTTTCTGTCTCGAGTGAGCAAGTACGGAATAGTGTCTCCTCTGTACCAGGTGATTTCATATGTTACCTCATTTCATCGGTACATAACACACCGCGTGGTAGGCTTCATTATCCTTGTTTTACGCATGAGGAAAAGAGGCTGGGCCCCAGGTTATGGGAATCTCCCGAGATCACATGGCTCAAAAGTGACAGCGCCAGGATTCAAACCTGTTCTTCAGAGCAGAGCTCTTGATCTTGACGCTACACTACCTTGCCTTGCACACACACAGCTCCTTCTCCAGGCTCCCCTGGACGGGAGAGATGCTCCCCGGGCTCTAGACCCACTGCACCGCTGCAGAGCACTCTGAGGCCGACCCTGTGCAGCCAGTGATGGGTGTAGACACTTTTCACAGACTCCTGGGGGCTGCTAGGGACCTGAACTTGTTACTAAGTTCTTCCCTTTCTTTAGGGAAGGCAGTAAACTCTACTAAGCCTCCACAAATGCACTGCCTTAAGCGTGTTATATACATCATCTCTTTCAAAACCACCAGGGGTGGTTTTCAGTCTGTGGGGGGCAGTTAAGTATTCTAAAACACAAGCAGGCAGGAGTGAGACAGGCCTGGGCTCAACTTCCCTTCTGTCATTTATTAGTTATATGACTTGACTTGACTAAAGCTCAGTTTTTCTTCTTTTGAGAAGTAGTGGTTACAACAGTATACGCCTCAAAGGGTTGTGAGAAATTCATGAGTCACTTGCATGTAAAGCTCTCAGCTCTTAACATGCAGCACATACTCCATAATTATCAGCTACGATTACTAACCTGTTATCCATTTTCTTTCAAAATATGGCCATTTTAGAGAAGCTTTAATTATTGCTGTGCTAGACGGTCCTAGACACACAGCTTCTTCTGTTGACGTTTCTCGAGTTTGGGAATATTTAATTGGTAGATCCAGGAAATAGGAATGGTAGGCATCTTGATCTGAGCCCCTCCCACACCCTAACTAGGAAAAATATCTCAAGAGATCCTTACAAACAAAACAGGGAAAAATGGGCTAGCCTGGGTATTTTAGGTGAATTTAAAATAATTAAATAACTACACCCGATGGGTATTGATTAATGGAATGGTATTAACTTGGGTGGGAGGTTGAGGTCAAGGGGTCTGATGATCCCACTATGCTAAATATTGGTCAAGTTATACGTGAGGTCAGGCGCAGTTCTCGGTGCCAGGTTAAAACAAAACTTTCCTCTTGGAAAGCACTCAACAGAGGTTGAGCAGGATGGGAATGGATGGAGAAACCAGAGCATATTAAAAAAGAGACCTACAGCCACTGTGGAAAACAGTATGGACGTTTCTTTTTTTTTTTTTTTTTTTTTTTTTTTTGCGGTACGCGGGCCTCTCACTGCTGTGGCCTCTCCCGCTGCGGAGCACAGGCTCCGGACGCGCAGGCTCAGCGGCCATGGCTCACGGGCCCAGCCGCTCGGCGGCACGCGGGATCCTCCCGGACCGGGGCACGAACCCGCGTCCCCCGCATCGGCAGGCGTATTCGCAACCACTGCGCCACCAGAGAAGCCCTGGACGTTTCTTAAAAAACTAAAAATAGAGTTACCATATGATCTGGCAATCCCACTCCTGGGCATATACCCAGAAAAGACGAAAGCTCTAATTTGAAAAGATACATGCAACTCAATGTTCATAGCAGTACTGTTTACAATAGCCAAGACATGGAAGCAGCCTAAGTGCCCATCGACAGATAAATGGATAAAGAAGATGTGGTATATATATATACAGTGGAATACTAGTCAGCCATAAAAAAAAGAATGAAATAATGCCATTTGCAACAACATGGATGGACCTAGAGATTATCATACTAAGTGAAGTAAGTCAGACAAATATTATATGATATCACTTATATGTGGAATCTAAAAAAATAGTACACATGAACTTATTTACAAAACAGAAATAGACTCACAGACATAGAAAATAAACTTATGGTTACCAAAGGGGCAAGGGGGAGGGATAAAGTGGCAGTATGGGATTAACAGAGGCACACTACTATGTATGAAATAGATAAACAACAAGATTTACTGTATAGCACAGGGAACTATATTCAATATCTTGGAATAAACTATAATGGCAAAGACGAGAAAAAAGAATACATATATACACATATGTATAACTGAATCACTTTGCTCTACACCTGAAACTAACACAATATTGTAAATCAACTATACTTCAATTAAAAAATAATAATAAAACGAGAGACCTAGTAGGGAGAGAAGATTAAGATACAATTTGATAGCCATCTTAAAATATTTTGAGAGCTTACAGAAAGAAAAGAGGTACAGACTGACTCTGTATTTACTATAAACACTCTAAAGCATTGTTTTTCAAACGGTAGTAGGCAACCTATTAGTGGAAATCAACTGAACAGGTTAATCAGCATTTTAAATAAATAAAATAGAACAAAGTGGAAAATATCAGATGCAGCCAGTCTAATAAGGAGTAACTGCTATTCCATGAAACTTCTGTTTTAGTTATACTTATATTCAAATTTGTATGAGTCTATAAAGTGTATCTTTATGTAGGGTCACAGTAAAAAAAAAAAAAATCTTTGAAAGCTCTAGAAGGTAAAACATGGACAACTGGGTGCAAGAAACAGGAAATCAGGTTTCAGCTCCCTCAAAGAAAGTGTTATAATAATGATCACTGCATAACAATAAACTAGGTTTTCTCATGAGGCAGGACCCCCTCCCCCATATATACATCACCCCCTCTGGTGATGGTCTAGCCCAGGCTGAGGAACCATGCATTAAGGAAAGAGGGCACTGGGTGTTCCCTCCAATGAGGACACTAAGATGCTCTAAACGAGTAGATCAGACCTGAGCTTCTGTTACAAGAGAGAATGGAGAAAACCAAAGCCTCAATATCCAGACTCCATAAGCCCTGTAGCCCATGGAGGAGCAGGCAAATGCTCCTGTGTTTATATATTATGCAAAATAAGCATGCATCAAATCCCTGAAGCTGTTCAGGATTTCTGCTGTAGGAAGGGCTAATTTCCAACAACCGTTTTCTAATTGATAAAATAGCGCTCCCGTCAGCAATCAGTTCTCAATAATGTAAGCACCTAAGTGGAGTCCAGTGGGGACTAAATACCCAGTGTAAATCAACTATACTTCAATTAAAAAATAATAATAAAACGAGAGACCTAGTAGGGAGAGAAGATTAAGATACAATTTGATAGCCATCTTAAAATATTTTGAGAGCTTACAGAAAGAAAAGAGGTACAGACTGACTCTGTATTTACTATAAACACTCTAAAGCATTGTTTTTCAAACGGTAGTAGGCAACCTATTAGTGGAAATCAACTGAACAGGTTAATCAGCATTTTAAATAAATAAAATAGAACAAAGTGGAAAATATCAGATGCAGCCAGTCTAATAAGGAGTAACTGCTATTCCATGAAACTTCTGTTTTAGTTATACTTATATTCAAATTTGTATGAGTCTATAAAGTGTATCTTTATGTAGGGTCACAGTAAAAAAAAAAAAAATCTTTGAAAGCTCTAGAAGGTAAAACATGGACAACTGGGTGCAAGAAACAGGAAATCAGGTTTCAGCTCCCTCAAAGAAAGTGTTATAATAATGATCACTGCATAACAATAAACTAGGTTTTCTCATGAGGCAGGACCCCCTCCCCCATATATACATCACCCCCTCTGGTGATGGTCTAGCCCAGGCTGAGGAACCATGCATTAAGGAAAGAGGGCACTGGGTGTTCCCTCCAATGAGGACACTAAGATGCTCTAAACGAGTAGATCAGACCTGAGCTTCTGTTACAAGAGAGAATGGAGAAAACCAAAGCCTCAATATCCAGACTCCATAAGCCCTGTAGCCCATGGAGGAGCAGGCAAATGCTCCTGTGTTTATATATTATGCAAAATAAGCATGCATCAAATCCCTGAAGCTGTTCAGGATTTCTGCTGTAGGAAGGGCTAATTTCCAACAACCGTTTTCTAATTGATAAAATAGCGCTCCCGTCAGCAATCAGTTCTCAATAATGTAAGCACCTAAGTGGAGTCCAGTGGGGACTAAATACCCAGTGACAGGACCTGAGCCATGTTTTACCACACCTTCTAACAGAGCAAGCTAAAATCTGACATGAAAAGCAGAGCACCCCCAGATGCTGCTCCCACACCAAGAGCTGCCAGACACCACCAGATGGATGTGAATATCAGATAAGCAACAAAATTTTTTAGTATATTATGTCCCCAGTATTGCAAGGGACATATATATACGACTAAAAAAAAAATCATTTGCTGTTTATCTGAAATTTAACTGGGTATCCTCTCTTTTTGGATACCCAGTTTGGATTTTGCAAATTCTGACAATTACCTGCCTACGTGGGTGATATCTCTATACTTGCTTTAGAGGATTCCTCAGTCTCTCATTTGGCAAACAGTGTGCAATGTCAAGCTGACGGTAGTAAAAAGCAATAATGATGATAATAATGGAAAAAGGAGTGAAATTCAAATGGACACAGTGTAACAGCTTTGTCCCACTGAACCCTACCATGCCAAATTTAAAGGCCTTTTAAGAGTGGGACAAACAGATCCTGTGAGTCATCAGGATGTGCACGGCATTTTGAGGAAAGAGTTAATGAGGTTACAGTCCCACTTTGTAGAGTTTCCATGCTCAACCTGGGCATGTACAAGGGAGAAGATTCCGCTTCATTCACCTTCTCTCCAGTATTCAGAACTCAGTTTCGGGGACCCCAGAGGAGGAGCCGACTTTGGCTGCCACCAGCTGTCCTAACACAGACATAACCTGTTCATGCCCTGTACCCTTCCTCTTGCAGCACATGCTGTGAAGGGTGGATTACCTCCAGTAAGCCTGCCTGGCTTCCCCTTGACCTCCATGACTGAGTCAGGTTCCTCTTCTCAGGGGTCCCACGGTTCCTTGAATACTTCCTATATAGTACTCACCATAATAAAAAATAAATGCAACCACTCATGGAGTGCTAACTCTGTGCTAATCACTTTGTGTGTGTGTGTGCATATATATATATATATATATATATATATATATATGTATGTATCATCTCATTTAATCCCTCCCAACTACCCTATGAAGTAGGTATTTGCATTCCCATATCACAGATGGGTAAAGCCTAGAAAGCTTAGAGAACCTACACAGGGTCACACAGTCAATAAGGGCCCACCGGTCTGGAGGAGCCAGAGTACCACATTGTAAACTTTTCTATTAATTGGTCTTTCTCTCCCAGGGAAGGATTATTTCTCATTCACCCTTGTGTCCCCAAGCCCAGCCTGCAGTGTGTGGCAAGTTGTAGGCAGCATTGTAAATGGGTCAGCCCATAATTTTACAGTCAAATAGGCCTGGATGCAAATCATGGTTCTGCCAAGAATCAGCCACTGAGAATCAGGAGTTTGGGTTCTAGTAACTTGCTCTGGAATTGAGGACAGAGGTTAGGAATCCCAGCAAGAGAGAACAAAGCTAGGCTCAAGCCCCAGCTCCACCACTTCCCAGGTGTGACTTGGCAAGTTATTGAACTTGTCTAAGCTCCAACTCCCCATCTGTCAAATGAGGGAAACAATAGTACCTGCTTCACAGCATTGTTTTGAGATTCCTGACATAAAGTTCTTAGCAAGACACCTATACATGAAAAGCACTCCACAAATATGAGCTCTTTTTATTTTAATACATACGAAAATGCCATTTGAACTGGAGTAAATAATTTTGGGTTAACTATTGGCATAAGTATTGCAAGTTTCAGACACAGTTTTTATTCAGGAAATCAGAACTTGGGGAAAATAATGTAAATAATTTGGGGGAATCTATTTTAAAAGAACTATTCAGTGCAGCTCAATATTAAAAGAACAAACAACCCAATCAAAAAATGGGCAGAAGACCTAAACAGACATTTCTCCAAAGAAGACATACAGATGGCCAAGAGGCTCAAATTCATAGAGATGGAAAGTAGAATGGTGGTTGCCAGGGACTGAAGGGGTAAGAGAACAGGGTGTTGATGTTTAATTGATACAGGGTTTCGATTTGGGAAGATGAAAAAGTTCTGGAGATGATGGTGATGTTTGCACAACAATGTGAATATAAGCAATGCCACTGAACTGTACTCTTAAAAATGGTTTGAATTGTAAATTTTAAGTTATATATGTTTTACCACAAAAAAAGAACTAAAAATAAAACTTTATGAAGCATTATTTGTATAACAAAAAAGGAGTCACCAAGAAATACTATTACAAGTTCTTATTCTTCAGAACCTTAAATGGCTCTTAAATTTTGCTTCTTTAGGGTATCTTCTCCGATATCTAGTTAGGTACATCCCCTGGTTACATGCTTCATAGCCCCCTGTATTTTTCCCCCATAGAACTTGTTACAAGGGCAATTAAATAATAATTTGTGTAATTATATTTTAATGACTGCCCTCTCTCCAGTGAGCAAGGCCTGTGACTGCCTTGCTCACTTCTATATCCCTAATGCTATGTCAGTCAGATAACTGAGCAGAGACTTTGTTATCTAGAAAAAAAAATATGTCTACTTGTTTGCATTCTATTCAACTATAATCCCAACTTCATATCATATCTAAAGTATCCAATTAACACCTAATAAAATATTCTGTTGTTATTTTTTTTAAAAAGGACTATTCAAGGAAGAATTTAGGCTTTCTAGTAGTTACACAACACTGAAAGAGTTCCCAGAAAAGGGAAAAAATATACAAGAGACGGCTGGGAGTGGGGAATCCAGGCTACCATGTCCAGTTGTATAAGCTGTTCACTGCACAAGAGTGCAGGGCTGACAGACTGAATGAAGCAGAGGTGTGGGGGTAAAATCTAGCTTGCCCTCTACTCGCTAAACTGGGAACATGGACTCTGCTCTTCATCCACTTGAAGGGGATGCTTTTTTCTAATTTGCTCAAAGACACTGTTTGGGCTGGTGACAGCTCTAGCTTTACACTTTTGTAATTGATTCTCTTTCCCCTTTTCTTTCAGTGTCACTAGATGAATAGAATAGGGGAGAAGAAACAGAATGGCGCTCAGGGAAGGAAGACATACTTGAAAGTGATGAGGGATGTGAAGGAAGGCGGGGAAAAAAGGAAAGCAGTGAAATCAGGGTAACATTTACTAAACACTGGTCATCTGTCAGGCACTGTTCTAAGTGCTTTAGATGTGCTAATTCACTGATGCTCGTTACACTCCTACACGACAAGGGGGAGCCACTAGAGAGGGAGGCACCAGGTGGGCATGTGAGGTTAACCCACACAGGGTCGGACAGTCACGGAAACAGCCTGCCACACTCCTCAGTCTACAGTAAATGTTCAGAATCTGGAATCCCTCTTTTGAGTCTGCGGTGGAAATGGCTTTTAGAGCCAAAAGGGAAATATTTTTTTAAAGGAGATAGTCTGAATTCTCTGGCTGGCCAACCACAGGGGCTACGTAGCAGACTTTTATTTTTGGTCAACAGCCAGTAAATAGCAAGCCTTTTGGGAGACAGAAGCAAAGGACCTCTGGCAGGTTACAAGTCCCAGCAGGAGACCTTCAACCATGAACTTTCCGTAGGGTTCATTTCAGACCAGGTTCTGCACCCACAAGTTCCTTCTCTATTTTCTTAAGAACCTGAACTTTCCATAAAATATTTACAGTGACCTGAAAGCAGCTCCAGTGTCCACTCTTCCTGGTAGTCTTTTAAAAAAGCCCTCTGAGGGTGTGGAGAAAAGGTAACCCTCCTACACTGTTGGTGGGGACGTAAATTGGTGCAAACAGTATGGAGGTTCCTTAAAAAAACAAAAATAATGTTACCATATGATCCAGCAATCCCACCCCTGGGCATATATCCAGAGAAAACTATAATTAGAAAAAATACATGCACCCCAATGTTTATTGCAGCACTATTTACAATAGCCAGGACATGGAAGCAACACAAGTGTCTATCAACTGATCAATGGATAAAGATGTGGTATATATATATATATACAATGGAATATTACTCAGCCATTAAAAAAAGAATGAAATAATGCCATTTGTAACAACATGGATAGACCTAGAGATTATCATACTAAGTAAGTCAGACAGAGAAATACAAATATCATATGATGTCATTCATATGTGGAATCTAAAAAAAAATGATACGAATGAACTTATTTAGAAAACAGAAATAGACTCACAGACATGTAAAACAAACTTGTGGTTACCAAAGGGGAAAGGAGGGGAGGGATAAATTAGGAGTTTGGGATTAACATATACACACTACTATATATAAAATAGGTAATCAACAAGGACCTACTGTACAGCACAGGGAACTCAATATCTTGTAATAACCTATAAGGGAAAAGAATCTGAAAAATTATATATATATATGTATGAAAGTATAACTGAATCACTTTGCTGTACAAAAATTTATATTTCAATAAAATTTTTAAATAAATAAAAATTTCCTAGCCAAAAAAAAAAAAAAAAACCCTCTGAGAAGAGGCTGAAAATAAATCTTTCTATCAGGTGGTCAGTAATCTTGCCAACTCTAGATTTGGGGCTACAAAGGTCACGGAGAGAGGAGAATTAAGCAGAGACAAATATATAGATACAGATTTGACATTAAAACAACCACATGTGTGCCATAATGATGAATGTCTGTTATCTAGCTATCCTATAAGGAGTCTGTTTCAGCAGGTGGCAGACAGCCCGAGACAGCAAAACCACCCCTGAACATCTGTTTCCCCCATTTTGCCAAAGAGCATTCTTTTTTAATCCTTTTTTATAATTTGACCTGTTTCATTTTTCTGGCAGAGGGCCCTAGCAAGGCAAGCACTGCCTTTTCTGTCTGTATTCCAACTTAACATGGGAACAGGAAGGAGGCAGCAAGAGGGGAAAGGGGGAGGGGACAGACTGAGGGGAACTGAGGCGGAGGTGGGGGTGGATGGAACTGAGGCGGACAGGGAGCCAGAAGCAGGGAGAAAGGAGAAAAGGGGAAGAGGTAACCCAGGAGAGACAGTGAGAGCTGACAAGTCCCAGCAAGCCATTTTAATGCAGCCACCATGGGCACAACTGATTTGAGAGAAACCAAAACCAACGGGACATATTCCAGAAAGATCATTCAGTAAGAATGTGACCCAGAAACCATAATCATAGCATTCTTGGACAGATCAAGCTGGTAATTTTACACTCTTTAGACTCCGGAAGTCCTTAACAATTGATGAAATATCATGGTTTCTAGGTGGTTTGTGTTTAACATTCAGGAATGACTGGACACAGTCCTATATTTTTCTAGTAAAACATCTCTTCGGCAAGGA
This sequence comes from Physeter macrocephalus, assembly GCF_002837175.3. NCBI lineage: Eukaryota > Metazoa > Chordata > Mammalia > Artiodactyla > Physeteridae > Physeter > Physeter macrocephalus. The sequence continues at coordinate 39,019,396 of NC_041229.1, forward strand.
AAATGCCCTTTCCATTTTCCTCTGTGTGTGTGTGTGTGTGTGTGTGTGTGTGTGCGTGTGTGTGTGTGTCTGTGTCTGTGTGTGTGTCTGTATTTTACCCCACGATTCCATACCACCATCCTTGCTCTTTTAGCCAAGGTAGATAACCATTTATCTCCCAGAATCGATTGTCATTTTCCCCTTCCTACTGCATTCTCCCTCCCAAGGAGAACACCCTGAAATAAAATCTTACCTCCTGGGCAATGAGTAGTGTCACTTCACAAACAAACATTAGGGGAGTTGGGATGAGTTTTACACCCAGACCCAAGTGCACCTGCCCTCAGTTATGCTTTCAGATTCCCCTCCAGGCTGCCACTGTGCCACCCCAAACTGTGCTGCTTCCCAGGTCTACTTTCCTTTAGAAATGGCGTCAGTATCATCAGGAAACCATAAGAGGTTTCCTGTCCCAGGGACTTGGCCCTGTAATACAGAGCCGGAAGAGCAGGAACTAAATGAAGGAAGCTAGGAAGAGTTTTTCTGGTTGTTGCTTCAGATCCCGTTATGGAAAATTCCTTTGGAGCATATTAATCATTATTTGGTGGTCTAAAGAAAAACAAAGTATATATATATATGGCTTTGAGCACCTACTATTCATTCATTTATTCAACAGAGGACGTACCGAACAGCCATATGCTGTGCTGGCAGGCCCTGAGCTAGTTCCTTTTACATCATTTATAGCATTCAGCCCACCACCAAATCCGCCTGGGAGGAGGGCAACTTGTATATTCTCCTCTCCAAGAAACTGAGATTGGCTCTGGAGCCAGAGATTATATTTTGAATGGAAGTTTTGCCTTTAACTAGCGGTGTGACATTGGGCCGATAATTTAACCCCTCTGAGCCTCTGTTTCCCCCTCCATGACGTGAAAATAATTCCTTCTGCTTCACTGAGTTGTTCTGAGGATGAAATGAGCTGATAAACTTAACAAGATCAATTGTGGAAGAGACTGAGTGCCCAGGTTTAGGGAACTGTAACAATGGTGAGCCTTTCTGTGATTGTTTTGCTGGAGCGGGGAGGCCAGACCACACCCCTGTGGTAGGGTGAGGTTTCCTGTGAAGGGAATTGAATTTTCCACTGTCAATCATCCTGAGGAAAAGTTAAACTGGGGTGAAAACTCCCTCCCTCTCAGAAGCTATGCTCAGAACTGGGGGAGGAAGAAGGCAGGACAGACAGGCTTCTAAGGGTGGAGAGATCTGGGGTTGGATCCAGGGATGGGGTGAATGGCCCTGGCTGTTTAGAGACCAGCTCAGAGCTGGGAAGGTAGCCAATCTGATCCCAGACCCTCGGTGAGTCTGGGCTTGTGTAGTGATTAGAAGGCCCTGGGCCCACTCTGCGGCCAGCACAGGCCAGGACACTGGAAAATCGGTCAGGCTCCCAGCAGGCGAACAAACAGCAAGCCTCCAGGTTCTGGTGTAAGCAGGGCAGCAGCAGCCGTGGCTGTGTCGTGTGGTCACCGGTTTCTGAAGAAAGAGGACGTGGAGCAGTAACCCAGGCGTCCACTGGCCTCAGTAAGGTGTATCTGGATTCCAGCTCCCTTGGCAAAAGGCTAGAGCAGCCAGAAGCTGTGGATGCGAACAAGCACCCCTGAGAATTCTTGGGCCTAAAATTAGAGGGTAGCCTTAGAGAAAGGCTTGATTTGTTAGTAATACGGGCAGGCAAATCCTTGGAAATCATTATATTCGAGGCTATCAATGTGGGTGACTTGATTTAAACCCCAAGCTGGGAAGCTGGGTAGACTGTTTACACCTGTAAAGTGCCCAGCATAGAGTAGATGAATAATAATAAAGGCCCGGGATCTTTCTCCTTATTCATCCCCATATGATGGGAGGGAAGAAAACTGGATGCAGGAAGAGATTTGTTCACTACTCTTAGGTCTTGCTGCATCTTCCTAACACGGGGTGGGGAAGAGGAGATGAATGGCCATATTATTTCATTTATACGTCAAAAGTCAGGTCTTTCAGAAGGTTTGACCATGCCTGAAGGGATCGGAGCATTCGGCTAGGGACATGAAACATAGTAAACATTTAATGATGGTTACGACATTCATTCAAGGGTTCCTTCTAAAACCCATTTGCCCTCACCACCATGGTCTGAGGCTGATACTATTATTACCCCCATCATATCAGCTAGGTTCCTAACAGGAAATGGATGGTATGCTTCAAAAAAGTGACTGAAGAGAGTCTGATGAAGGGACTGCTGATCAAAGTGTGATGGGCGGGTTAAGGGAAAATGGGATATGGAGGAGCAGCCTGGGGCAAGCCACATGGGAGCCACCCCTCAGTCAGAAGGGAAGGTTCCAGAACCCAGCATGATCTGATGCTGTAAGAGAGGAAGCAGTGGCCTAAACTAATCCAGCCACATTATCCCACAGCCTGACAGGAAGGGACTAAGTACCCTGACATCTCTTGGTTTCCATCCTCCCATATGCTGCCAGTACCTGTCACTGGCCAAACTGGAAGCCAGAGGCTACATTCCAAAAGGTAAGTTTGCCAGGGCACAGACCAGGGTAGTGAAGGATGGTGAGTGGGTCTGGAAGAACATCAGAAAAGAGCCACCACATGATTTTACAGGTTAGGAAACAGATATAGATGAAGTAACTTGCCCAAGGTCATAGAGCAAGTAAGAGGTAGGACAAAATTCAAACCATACCCAGAGTATGACTCCAAGTCCATGCACTTAACCACTAAGACATGCTTCCTAGAACTGGTTGAAAAGATTACTCGTTATCCAGCACCTCTTTCTCCCTGTTTCCTACTCAGTCATCCTTCCAGTAATAGACTCCACCTTACTCCCACCCAGATTTCCCAGCCTTCTTGGAGTTAGGTATGGCCATCTGACTAAAGTTCAGTCCAAAGGAATGTAAGTGAAATAATGCGTGCAGCTTTTAGGTTATGCCCTCCACTTTCCTTCTCTCTTTCCTATAGACTGGAATGTGGATGTGATGGTGGGATCTGAAGCAGCCACCTTAGCCCACTGCATGGAAGCTCCATTTGAGACTATCTGAGGACAACGAAGCCACCATATCAGCACTGGATTGCTTACACTCCAAGTGAAAGAGAATTTAACTTTTTTCTTGTTTCAGTCACTGTCATTTTAGCCTTGGTTGTAGCAGCCAAACCAGTATCCTAAACAATACAAAGATCAGGATGTAGCTCAGTCATTGTGGTTAGAACAGTAAGAGGCATGTGACAGCTGGTGATCACCAATGTAAGTGCACTCCTCTTCTTCCTGGCACATTACTAGACTACGTTTCCCAGCCTCCTTCCATGTGGATGAGGTTATGGGACTACCTTCCACCTTTGGAATATGAGGGAAGGTCAGTGTGTTACCTCCAGGCTGAGACAACCATCGGTGAGCATACCTTGGTCTTGCTCACCTTATTGACTTGTCTGCCAAATGGATTCAAAGGATCCAGTGAAGGAACCTGATGCTGTAGGGTAGGATGGAGCCAAGGCAGGGAAGGAACCTGGGGCTTTCCATGACCACATGGAGCAGAGCCCTCCGACAGCTCAACACTAGACTACAACACAAGCAACAAACACCGCCTTTATGGTGTTAAGCCACTGACATTTGGGCTTGTTTGTTGTAGCAGTTAGCCTATCTATCCTGACTAATTTTATACTTACCAGCTGCTGCGCTCTGAAAGACATAAGTACTTTTATCCAACAATGCAATCTCATCTCCTATTTTAGGAGGGCTAGGGGGTGGGCTGGCAAACATTTAAGTCATTATTTTAAAGAAGTTACACAACTGTTATCATTTATTCTAATAAAGCCCCTACATCCTGCTTGAATGAGGAAGGCAAGAATAGCACAAGAAAACCCTTTCTCATGGTACACTGGCCCTGGGGGCATTGGCCTTGTTCTCTCCCAAGAATACTATTCTCATGAGCACTCCTTTTGGAACTCAGGAAAGTTCACAGGGTCTGAGCAAAAGAGAGCATCAACTGAGCTTAATGAGATGTGCCAGAGGGCCAAGCAACTCCCATAAGGGCAGCAAATTAGGAAAAGTTATGGAAACAAGGACCCATCCATGTGCTTTTGGATGGTGAGGGAGTGAACTTTTCCCCTATTCTTTCTAACGTTCAAATTTTCTTAAGTAAGCATGTGTTACTTTTATACTAAAAAGTGGTTTTAGGATTTCAATTTTTAAGAAAGAAAATAAACTGGTTAAGCCTAAGAAATGAACAAAGGAGAGAGATACAGGTCAAAGGTCAAAGGATTCAAGTGCCCCAAGGCACTGTTATGACAAGCATAGAGGCCAATCTTAGGAGTATATAACCATGAAAAGACAAAGCATCTCAGCGGTGACCCTCACTCACACATTCAACAAGCATTTACTGAAGACTTACATGTGCCAGGCACTGGGCTGGCTGCTAGATTTGCAAAGAAAAGTGTGGTGACCACAACCTAGTGTGGTAGCTAACAACCATGGCTACACACTGGAATCACTGAGATCCAATTTTTAAAGGACACACTGATGAAACACTGATGCTTCGGTCCACACTCCAGGGATTCTGATGTAATTGGTTAGGACTTGGTCTCGGGACTTTTAATAGCTCCCCTGATTCTAACGTCTAGGGTTAAGAACCACTAGGAGCACATGACACATGGACTTAGTGTTGAAAGAGGGGTAGGAGCCAGCCAGGGGAAGAAGAGAGAAGGGGGAGGAAAGGCAGGCAGGCAATGGGAAGAGAGCTGCAGTTAGAGGACTGTCCCATAGTTCAATGTACTTAGAAGGTTATGGTGGATGGGGGTGATGCAAATCATGGAGGTCCTCCCATGGCTAACCAAATGTCTATCCTCCAGGTAGTGGGAAGTTGATAAAGGTTATTAGACGGGCAGACATGATCACATCTGTGTTCATCCCAACTCTCCATGCATTCTTTCTCAACCCCTCAGATGGCCATCACTTCTACCTATGTGTGGGACTATAGAAAGACTATGGAAAAGTGTAGAAAGTGGTACCATCACAGGAGAGAGGGCATATTTCTGGACTCTCCATCAGAGGACACCTTCAATACAGCATTCATCTAGAGACAGGCTCCTTTTTCCATTATTTTCAAAAACCCCTTTTTGGTTACTTAATTCCATTACATGATCTTGCCACAACACTGAGAATAAATCCTCCAAAGAGCAAGTCATAGTTCATTTGGAGACTTACATGAAAATTTGGAGGCAAAACCAACTACCTATCATGCCACAAGAAAGTAGTGGGATCGTCACCGAAGACCCCAGATGGAACACCATTCCACACGCTGCTCCAAGAATAAATCACTAAATAATTCAATCGACCTGATCACCATTCCTAAGAATCTGTGTTTGGAGACTAGGTAAGTTGCAGAGAAATTTCTAGAAATAAAAATGGTTTTAGTTAATAGGTTGGGACAATTGATGAGAGCTATTCCATCATGCACGGGACATAAGTGTCTTTCAAATGAATACTACTAATAAAGTAACAGCAATAAGCACTTCCTGAATACCTGCACATACTACACATGGGGCTAGGACTCTACACACACCACTGACCCCAGCCATGCAAGGTCTCCAATTAGGTTGAGAGATAACTGAGGCCCAGAGCAGTTTAGTCACCTGCCCAAGGTCACAGGTAAGTGCAGTGATAGAATTCAAACTAAGTGTTTATGACCTCCCTCTACCTCTTCTCCAGTTCCCTTAGATCCTGGCCAAGGGGTGAATCTGTGCTCTTCTGTGCTCCAGAAAGAATGGCTGCTGGACAAGCTCATCAACTGCTGTAGGAGGCATCTTTCCTGCTGTGTGTCTTAGAAAAGCACCCAAAAGTATCACGACTCTTTCCAAGGGAAAAAGGCCAGCTCCCTCTTAGACCTGAATAGCATGGAAACAATGCAGTCTCATCCAGTGAGCTGCTCTGTCAGGAAGAGAAAAACACTTTGGAGCCACCACACACCCAAACAGCATGGCACCTGAATGTAAATAATAAATACCTGATAGCTATGGGCCTCCTTTGGCTTACGGTCTCAGGAGGCTGGAACTGGATGATGCTTAGAGGCCACCTGGCACAACCCCAGCTTTTCAAAGATGAGAAAACAGACTGGTTAACATATCTGCTAAGGAAGGTGAAGCAGCCAGAGCCCTGGTCTCAAACTCTGACTTGTGTTTTATATTCTCAATCATCCTGCCATCCCAGAGCCCAGGAGGGACCAGGATTCCTATAACACTCTCATCTCCTCTTGAGAAACTGGGCTTTTCCCACAGAAGGGCTGAAGAGAAAAAAGGTTATTTTCTGAGTTTTCTACTGCTAATCTGAAGGGTTCCCCCTACTGATCAGCACCTCAGCTGGGCCGTCCAGTCTGCTGGGGGCGTGGCGAGGGGGGAAGAGATGAAAACAAAAAAGGGTAAATCACCTGGGCCTTTCTGGTACATAAACCATTCTGTGAATGCAATAGTGCCAATTCTGGTGTCATTGATACACAATTGAACACATGTGGAGCAGATCACCAAGAATCTGCTCTCTTAAAAAACTGCTTCATGCAAAGCTATGGTTTAAATGTCATTTTCATTTCATAAAAAGACTCACCATAGTGTACCTTTAAAAGCTAGTTTTGCTCATGCATTTAATTTATGATTCCATTTCCAGAGATGTAATTGCCTCACAACTTTTCAGAAACACGTCTTCTGAATAAAACAAGGTCCTCTTCCCTGCCTCACAACGCCATCCTTGATCCAGACCTATTTTGGGTACCTGGCTCCTAGAAAAGGGTGAAAGTCCTTGCTGCGGTGGAATTTCACTTCAGGTGGTGTGGGACTTGCTGAGGACATACAGCCCAGGAGGAGAGGCTGACCAGACACGTGGTACCCAAGGCTGAGAGCCTTAGTGTGGATAAACATTTTTAAACAGCTGTCATTTCAAGGAAGACAGGCAAGATGTGCAAGCTGGTGATAAAAGAACAGCAAGGACAGACTTGACAGTCCAGATTGTTAGCAGCTTAACTAAACCCTAGAATGAGAAAACCAAAAAACAAAAACCCATCAACCACTAAGCCACCAAGTGAGACTGGGTGGCAGGAATACTTAGAGGGAGCCCGACAATGCAAATTTCCTTCTCTTCACAGGACGAAGTCTGTCTCTGACAAGACTGTTGCGTTCACCCACCACAAATCTACACTTAGAACGACAGGCACAGGAAGATGAAATGCCCTATTCCCAGACACCTGAAGGAGAAACAAATCAGGGAGGAACGCAGCTCCCAAGTCTTGAAATTTAATTACCAGAACGTTTTTGGCCCTGGACTTCATTAAATTCAGGTTAGGAGCTAGCCACACGATGTCCTTCTTGTGCCAGGTACTGGCTAGACTGAGACAGCCCGCACCGCATCCTTCCAGGCAGGATGAGTCAGGCTGCTTGCAGAGGCCCCCAGATCGGGAAGTTTGTTGTGCTGCGCTTCAGGGAGCAGCACCACGGACCTGGACACACACACACACATACACACACACACACACACACAGCACCGCTGACACTTTCCCCGCCACTCCCAAAGCACACGCGCCAGGAAAAGGCCAGTTCTCACCGCGAAGGGAACGTACAGCTGGGTAAGTGTGTTGCCTGGCCGTTTCTCTCTGCCCCTCTGGCTGATTGGACCCGGGCGCCCCCCAAATTCCCGGTTCTCCGGCTGTATGTCGAGAATAAAAAGCAAAGGAGGCAGACTTACCTAACTCCTCGGGGCTGTAGGGCGCGGATGAGGCTTCTTCCACAAACTCACTGTCTGGAGGAAGAAGAAAAGCAGAAAACAAAAATAGAATCGCAACCATTCAGGGCTAATGGATTAAGCATCAGTTACCGTCGTAGGTCTCTTAGAAAAGCGCGGGTATCTCTCCCGCAGCGACGAATCCATGAACCGGGGGCCCGGCGGGGTCCCAGATGCCCCATCCACTGGGGGTAAGAAATTGTCAAAGAAACTTGGCAGTGGGGGCAATTCCACCCAGGGACCAAGCGTCTTCCGGGCGCGGGCAGGTGCGCGCCAACTTTCCATGGGTGCAACCCCACGGATCTCCCGGCCGGGCGCGCAGGCCCGCGACCTCATCCTCTGCCCTCAGCCCGCGGGGAGCATCGCGGCGTCCGCTGGGTCTAGCGTCGACGCCCCGGCGCCCAGGAGCCCCAAAGTTTCCTGGTGGGTCCAGCAGACCCGAGAGCGCGCAGCAGCGGCGGCGAGCTCCCCGCGTCCACCAGATGGAGCGCCCCGCGCGCATCCCCGCCGCCCGTTGCTAGGCGACCGCGGCCGTGAAGCTCGGCAGCGGCGCGCGCGCTGCCTCCCAACTCCCGGTTGGAGGGTGGCTTCCCCACCCCCACCCTCTTCGACCATTCATTACAAATTAGAGCATAACCAGTTTTAAAACGATCCCTGCTTTTTTGTACTATGTCTCTCCTACTCCGATACTTGGGAAATCGTTTTTCTGTGCTTGTGCTTTCCATGGGGAGAGGCAGAATTTTCAGAGCTTGAATATTTCTTGCAGCAAGGAAGGAGGAGCTTTCAATACTCCCAACCATCTCCTTGTTTTTGAACCTGAATTCTAACTCCACTCCAAACAATATTTCCTCCTCTTAAGAGACTACGTAAAAAAAAAAAAAAAAAAAAAAGACTACGTGGTTCGAGCACGGAAGGCAATATGTCTCCATTTCACAGGTAGGGAAACTGGGGCTCAGAAGTTAAGTAACTTATGGATGACTGCACAGAACTGTGATGGGTGTCTCTGTGTGTGTGTGTGTGTGTGTGTGTGTGTGTGTGTGTGTGTGTGTGTGTTGAGCGGTTTCAAATACAGAATATAGGAACAGAAGTTAGGGTCTGAAAGTCCGAGTTGTAGGTCCTAAAGAAATTCGTCAGATTGCGGGAATCTCCCTATTTGGGTCAGTGGCCTGAATAACCTATGCAGATGCGTTATGTGTTTTCCACCAGGACTGACTGACTGCTTGCCTGGGAGGGCCCTGGGCTATGGGGATGTGCTCTAGAGAGCTGCTGGGAGAAAGCCAGAGGAAGGAAGGAGCAAACATGGAAAATGGTTGTCTTTTCTCCATTCCTGTTCTTGGACACTGATAGTTGGAGAGTCAACAGTCTGGGCAATGTCCTGGGGGCCTTGTATAGTCTCAGACTGATCAGATCACCAGCATGAAGCAGCCTGAGGGCTCCCGGATCAGAGCCAAGGTCTTCTCATTCTGTAAACTCTCAGTCACCTCTGGGTGTTCCACTGTCAGTTTACAAATTACCATGGAGGACAGAAAGAAGCCACTTTGGCCAGAGTGCTCACAGAGGAATGGCTGCGGACCAGGTTGAGACTGTCCTTCTTCCTCACCAGGGTAACCATTCTTCTTTTTTTTTGTTTGTTTTTTTTCTGGGCTGCACTGTGTGAAGCCTGCAGGGATTGAACCAGGGCCACAGCAGTGAAAGCCCAGAATCCTAACCACTAGGTCATCAGGGAACTCCCCAAAGTAACCATTTTGAGCTGCCTAGCCTACCTCTCTATCCTCTTCTTTTCCCCCAACTCCTGACAATCTGAGCTCTCAAATCCAAGAAGTGAATGTGCTTGGGTGAATGTTTGCACGCATCAATCCATCCCCTCCCACATCCTAGAAACCTCTATTTGCCCTCAGGAATTCATGGCTCATCACAATCCCCAATATCCTCAGCCTCTTCTCTGAATGTTTCTTTCAATTCCTTACTCTGATGGAAACCTGACTCTCCTTGAAAATAAGAGACCACATGGCCCACCACCCCTACTCCCTGAAGCCATCTACAGACACTTGTGTTATTCTACCTCATTCCTTGAAGATATTGGCATCTGGATCACTGTCACTTCCCCCAATACCATTCCCATGATAATTCTTATTTCCAATTCTACCTAATGGATTCTTCTCATACGCTGGTCTCTCAACTCTTCAACATCCTCCCCCTTCCTGGATCTCCAACTATCCCAGCTCCCTGCTCTCAGAGTGACACCAACTGTAGTCTCAACGCCAAGCATCCACTCTCCAACCACCACCTCCTACCTTTCCAGCTTATTCTTTCTGGTATCCTAACCCAATGTCTCCTTGACCCCAACAGCTCCTATAATTTACTTATCCCATGATCTTTTCTCTGTTCCTCACTCTCCTCTTGACCTTCCTTCCTCTTTTAACCACCCTAGTTTCTAGGTTTATTATTATCATTTCTCTCTTACGTACACCTTCAAATCTGTCTCTCCCTCTCTACCCCTCTCTCTCTTTCTCCTTCTCCCCACCCCCCATATTAAGTCCTTGGGGAAACCATAACCCTGATAAAATCTAATTCTTCATCTTCTCTCTGCCAGCACCCAGTGAAACATCATTGGAGAAGCATACCATCATGCTGACTGGTCTTATTTTCAATTTGTAACCACTAACCTCAAGTGGATATTAGTGCAGCCCAGCACTGGCCTTGATATTGCCAAATTCCAACAGTCAGTTCTTGGTCCGAATAGGAGCTTTTGACCCCTGAATCCATAAGTGGGTGAGCTCAGATGGACTGTCTGCAGGACCAGTCTCCTCTATTTCCCCATCATATCGGGAGGCAACTAGCCTTTGTATTCCAAGAGAGACAGTCTACAGAGGGCTTTGGGGTCAGCCAGACCTTGGTTCTAATACCAGCTCCACTATTAACTAATAGTTTAATTTCTGCTAACCTTAGTTTTCTATAAAAATGGAGATAATAATCATATCTAACTCATAGGGTTGTGGTGAGAATGCAATAAACTACAGCATTTAGAGAGACTGTCACATTGTGAAAATCAAGTAAATATTAGTTATTATTAGATGGCATGCTCCTTTACAGCTGAGAAAAAATGGGCTCTTTTCTCTCCTTTAACAATTTGAGTTACTGAAAGGAATCACTAACCACAGATTATGCTTCAAATTAAAGGCTATGTACATTGCCCCATCTTTTAGTTTGCTTTCTAGGAGGTGCCTTGAAAGTTGGTTATGTGGAGTTAGGACCAGGCATTCCCACATAGGAAGAGCATTACAAATATTCTACCAGGTGATTAGGTTCTGGAGCCTGCCAAACTCTTCTAACTCACAATGGATTCCCCTTCAATTTGTTCCTATAAATGGATGGCTCATAAGCCAAGAACTTTTCTTACAGCACTTTGGTTATTTAAATTTCCTAATCAACTGAAGGTTAATGAGAAAATATTTTTCTTGTTTCAATATCTGTGGTTGACAATTTTTCTAAAATATATGATTCCAATTTTCTGCCTTAGGAAACAGAGCAGAGCAAACAATAATGTTTCTTGTTAAGCAAACAATATTTATGGGGCATATACCACGCTTCCAGGATGGTGCTAGGCAATGCAGATACAAAAGTGATCGGAACAGGTTCCTGCCCTCATGTTACTCACCTTCTAATAGGTTCAAAAAACCTTACTAAACCTCAGGCAATGTCCAAAGTGCTTACCCACACTTGACTTTTATAGGCCTCTTATAAAGAAATGATTCTGCTGGAGGGTCACTGAGTTATAAAGGACAGTGCACAATCTTATAGGTTGAAATAGCGCTGTCAGATTATTAGGGGAGAAATCACAGGGATGTTACTAGATCTCTCAAAGCCTCAGTTTCCTGATAATAATACTTATCTCATTGTATTGTCAGGAGAAGCCAAACAGGAAAAGTGTGAGACAGACCAAGCACAGTGCCTTTCTCTCCCACATAGAAGGCTTAGACATGCTGGAGTTCCCTCTTTTTCTTTTTTTTAATAAATTTATTTATTTTATTTATTTATTTTTGGCTGCATTGGGTCTTCGTTGCTGCGCACGGGCCTTCTCTAGTTGCGGCGAGTGGGGGGCTACTCTTCGTTGCAGGCTTCTCATTGCGGTGGCTTCTCTTGTTGTGGAGTGTGGGCTCTAGGCACGTGGGCTTCAGTAGTTGCAGCACGTGGGCTCAGTAACCGCGCCACCACGGTAGTCCTTTTATTTATTTATTTTTGGCTGCATTGGGTCTTCGTTGCTGCGCACGGGCCTTCTCTAGTTGCGGCGAGTGGGGGGCTACTCTTCGTTGCAGGCTTCTCATTGCGGTGGCTTCTCTTGTTGTGGAGTGTGGGCTCTAGGCACGTGGGCTTCAGTAGTTGCAGCACGTGGGCTCAGTAGTTGTGGCTTGTGGACTCTAGAGCACAGGCTCAGTAGTTGTGGCACACAGGCTTAGTTGCTCCGTGGCACGTGGGATCTTCCCAGACCAGGGCTCGGATCTGTGTCCCCTGCGTTGGTAGGCGGATTCTTAACCACTGCGCCACCAGGGAAGCCCCTGGAGTCCCCCCTTTTGACTGTCCTTGGAGGAGAATGGGCTTCCTGCTGCTGTGGCCACTGAAGACAGGGAAGGAGTCTGATCCTATTTCTAGGGCAGCATTTATTAGAAGGTGGGACAGGTGGGGAGAGAGCAGCAAGAAGGAAGTGTTTCTGGGGCTCAGGGTGAACTATTTCTGGGACTCAGGTTTTCCATAGGAACAGAGTACACAGGGGTCTGATGTCTAATATCCACTCTAGCTGTTACCCACTATATCATGAGTTGAACAGACTTTTGGAAGCTAGCCTGGGAACCCAACTCCTAGCTTTAATATTTCTTTATATATATAAAGTTAATAATATATTATTCATCAATATTAATAATATTATATAATATATATTATATATAATTCTAAATGTTTTAAATTAATTTTTATTATATAAGCAAATAATATATATTCAAGGTGAAGGAAAAAACATTTAATACCCATGGGTATAAACTGAAAAATGGAAGTCCTCTCTCCTGTCCTATCACAGTCTCCATCCCCAAACTGAAGCACTATCCACACCTTCCTGTGTGCCCTGGTAAAGATTATTTTTTAGGCATATTCAAACATGTTTATGAATTGTTGAAACAAGTTGGATAGCATATTATGGCTTCTAAATGAAAGACAATACATTACTAAATGAGATTTTGGTCCAACACCAGTCATAAACTAAGGTGTGACTATTTTCTGGTTAGTAGGGCAAGAAAGTTTATAAAAAATCATAGGAAAAACGTTTTATCAACTATTACGAAACAGTAAAATCCTGAACAAAATTTAGGCATTTAAAGACTTGTACTTCAGTTATCTGGAAAACTCACTTAATCATAACGCTCATTCTTCTGTAAATGAAGTATGCTCACATAGCAACATTGAACATAACTCAAGGATCAAAGGAATTCTTAGATCCATTTCTAGAGCTAAAAGCACACTCCAAATGCTTTTCAAGTGGCTAGAAGAGGGGTTTCTATCAAAACAGCCATCGCTAATATCCTGCTTAGTGTGCAGGGCTGCAGCTCTGGATCAGGACCGCGCCCCACAGGAGTCTGGGTGTGCCGTCAGCCCCTGGCTGGCCTCTGCTGCAGCGGTGGCAGGGCCTACCTTGACTGCAGGTTCCGCTTGGTGGAAAGACCACAGAGATGGCAGGCTTATATGGGCTGCTTTGACTCTGGAGGCCCCCAGGGGCTACAGCCCCTTGGTCAGTGGAGAAAAGGAGGAGATGGGGTCTCAAACAGATGTGGCTTCTTCCCCCAAGAGATGGGTGAGGGCTAAATGCCACATGGGGAGAAGTGTTTTTTTCAGCCAAGGGATGTTATCAATTCCTTTACAAGAAAAAGCTGCACGGATGCCATAACAACAAGTTAGAATGGTAGCCAGAGGCCACTGGGATCTGTGCACAGCCTTCCCAACACCTACCCCGGGAGGTCACCAATCTCAAGCATGAAAGACAGGAAGAAGCGAGCTAAGCCTTATCTCTGCCTCCCTCTCTACCCTGGCATCGCCCTTTGCTCACCTTCTCTGCAGGTAGTCTTCCGTCTCCAGGAGGCCCTCTGCTAGTTAACAGCAGAACAGAGTGGAGAAGTGATGCTTGCCCCTCCTCCCCTCCTCACCCTGGGGAACAATGGGCAGGACTGATTTAGGAGGGAAGAGTGGGTCTGTGTCTGCTCTAAGCAAGGCATGACTCTCTCCTGTTATCCTGTCTCTTATCTGCATCCTCTCAAGACAAACCAACAGAGGACAGCAGGAAAATATATGCACCCACCCATATAGTTTCATCAAAGAGAATTTTGCATTTATTGGTCTCAGCATTAGCTCCAGGGTTGAATTGGCCCAAAGGACATCTCACCTTCTCCTAGGGCTTAATATTCTTTTATTTTAGTACAACCCACTTTTTTTATAATCCCTGATGAAAGGGAGAAAGAAAATATAGTTGCTTTGTTTCCCTTAAATGAAAATCAAGTCTCAGATAACTGCTCTAAGTGTTTGATAACGTCCAGAAAAAAGAAATGGGCTCTATAGGAAGAATAGTTCACTATATCTCACCTGAAAAAAAAGTCATTACTCTTAGCAGAAACAATACAAGCCAAGAGATGATATGATATTAAGTCTGACAGGAAGCCAAGGATTCATTTTGGTAAAAATGCTAAATATGGTCTCTGAAAAATTTAAATACCATGAAGTAGATGCTACTAACAAAAGCAAGACATTTTAAGAAATATATAAACAACTTGGATCTATCCAGCCCCCTGCAACCAGGATTCCTTTTACCAACTATGGAATAGAGATGAAGATTTAAAAGACGCCCCACTCAACATCATATCAAAGGAAATAAACTCTGGCTGAGCCAAGAAGCAACTAGAAGATGTATGTGGCCATGAATCAGAATAAACCATTCCAAAAATACACAAAGAAAAAGGTCCCTGCGGAGGAAAATCATACATTTCCAGCTCACACTCAGTTGGATCTATTGAGTGAAATCAGACAAAATACCCTGTGTTAAGATTAAGGGTTAAAAACATTTGCTGCCATTGAAATCTATGACTACACCATTACAAGAGACATCCATAGGATGGATTTGCGTTTCTGCTGAGATGCAGAGACCATCCTGATCTCCCATTTTCCACCCCAGTATCCTGGACAGAGGCCTGAGAGGGAATCGCTTCTTTCAGATTCTGCAAATAGAGTTTACCTGATGCACAAGAGTCTCTCTTTTTTCACATTAAAATGATTTTTCCAAGAAGCTATGGCCTTAGCAGTCAGAGTACCGTAGGTGCTGGCAGGAGAATCAGAGGCCTGAGTTCTGGCCTTAGTTTTGCCACTAATCTTTGACAAGTCTCCAAACCTGCCTAGCCTGTATCTCCTCTGTAAAAAGAAATGACCTTTATGAAACTTGTTAAAACGAATGCCCATAGGAGACCATGGTTAAAAGATTCTGTTGTATTAATCTTTTTACCACCCTCTATGCAAAAGAAATAGACACAAAGCTCAACTTTACCCCAATATAAAATAAAAAAAATTAAAGAAAAAAAGAAATAGACACAAAGGATCAAGCTTCATGGAAAGGTGGAGATGCCCTCTGAAGCTGATGGAGAAGTGAAATGGACAGAGCAGAGCTCTGGGGAATGAAGGCCTGAGTGTGAATGTGAGCTCTGCTGGTGTTTGCTATATGAGTCTTATGGTGCCTTAGTTATCATGCCTTCCCAAGCATCAGTTTCCTCATCTGAAAAATGGGGATAATAATAACTACTTGAAGAGATTTCAATGAGGATTTGAATAAAATGAAATAATGCCCACAGCAGTGCTTGGCACCCAGACCATACTCAGACAAATTTCCTTCCTTCCTTCCTGACATGTTAAAACTCTCCCTGACCTTGAGAGGGACCAGGAGGGAAATCCACTCCTTCCTGTTTGTATAACCAGATTTTCTAGACACACCTGGCCCCTCCTGCCAGGTTATGTATCCCACACTTCCTGACTCTTCCCTAATGAGGAGCTTAAGCAGGTTGGGTGCACTGGGAAGAGTGGATAGCAGCAGGATTCCCAAACACCTGAGCGAGCACATCTATAACAGGAAGAAGTGTTTTATAGATTCACTGAGAAGGGCTATGGAGGCTTCCCCTCCTGCACAAATCCCCGCACCTCTGATGTAGCAGCTGGCAAATCAAAGGAGCGACCAGAGGAGCTTACGCTGCACCAATCAGAAACAGGGCACTGGCCCCCTTTTGTTTTGTGTGTCGGGCACTGTATATGATTTCATTTGGAAAATGTGTTCCAAGCCTTTAAAATAAGTTTGCATAACCACCGGCCCACATCCTTGAGGGTATTTTAAAAGTGTAGGAAGCGGAAGTGGTAGAGGGACTTTCCTGCAGGAATTCTGTATCTCCCTCAGACATCCTGGGTTCTCCCCAGCCAGCTTCCTGGAGGCTGACCCCCACTCATGGCAACCCGAGATGCTCTGAGGATAACACAAAGGCAGATGTTGCGTGGATAAGGCCCATGACTCACCAGGATGACTGAGCCTCCCTAGCAGATAATGCAGTTCTCAGAGGACTCCAGGAAGCCAAGAAAAAAACCTCAAGGCCTGGGCACTTCCAGGACTTTCCCTGGTACCTCGCTAGAAATGTAAACCCCATTAGCCCACAGTGGGCCTCAGAGATGGAGCCGATGGGACCGGCCAGTGTTGGGAAACAGGGGATGTGGGGTAGGGGGTGGAGGAAAAGATGCTCTGAAGCAGGTGGGTCAAGGCCTTGGCAATGCATTAGCTGAGGCGGCCGTCAGAGGGTCTTGGATGATAATCCACACTTTGAGACAGAACTGCTGATTTTCTGGCCCAGCTCAGAGCTAGTGCTCTTTTCTACTGTGACAATTAAGTAAGCAATAAAAAACCTGTAACTGGGCCACCAGAGCCTTTAACTGAGAAGGCAGAGTAGCGAGTGTTGGAGGATGAGTTGTGGAGCGATAGCTTGGCGCAGCTTGGCGTTAGGCAGACCTCGGTTCAAATCCCCACTCCGCCAGTGACCTTGAGCAAGTTTCTCAGTCTCTTCAGGCTCAGGCGTTTTCATTCATAAAAGGAGAATAAGGTTGTTGTGAGAATGAATGGCGACAGTCTATATCTATACAAAAAAGGCCCTTTGGGATTGACGTATACCCACTACTATATTTACAAGAGATGACCAACAAGGTCCTAACGTATAGCACAGGGAACTCTGCTTAATATTCTGTAATAACCTAAATGGGAAAAGAATTTCAAAAAGAATAAATATATGTTCATGTATAACTGAATCACTTTGCTGTTCCCCTGAAACTAACACAACACTGTAAATCAACTATAGTCCAATATAAAATAAAAATTTTTTTTTTTTAAAAATCTTTCAAAAATAAAGGTGAAAAATGTTACCATACATACTTAGGTAGAATTCAGAGTTTTACCATTATTTTTGTTAAACAAAAAATAAAAATTAAATAGACATTTTAACAAAAAATAAAAATAAAAAATAAATTTTAAAAAATAGGGGGAAAAGGGCATAGCATAATGTCTGATGTAACGTATCTACCTAATAAATGATTACAAATATGCTTTTGTAATTCGTCCAATTCTGACTTAGGTCTGGCACAGCAGGGCTCCCACTTTGTTTCTAGTGCGAGTTTTCTCATCTCAACCTTTCACCATGTTTCCATTTTGCCACCCTACCTAGTCCTCTTAGGACCTACATCCTTTCCCTGAACTGCAGCCTAGGCGTCTGAGAACCACCCTAATCCAGCTGTTCACAAGGACTTTCACATTTCAGCCACATTGATTCACTGTGACAGTGCCTCATCCACATATGGCAATACAACCATACTCTGTCTTGGACACCTCCATCATCACATACTGATTGTCTGAACTGGGGCCAGATATCATGGTATCTGTTGCCCACCCGAGCTGAGCTTTTCCATCTGCCCCAGAACCTCATCACTTACCCAAGGGCAGTGCCTCCCTATTAGGTAGATCCAGACACAGGTTTGGTTCCCCTTCCTATGAGCCAGCCATACCTCCAAAGATTGTAGATTCATTATGTGGTGAACTCAAGGAGGTGTGTGATAATGCTTGGAGATGGTCACAATAGAATTTCTAGCCACCCCTTTGTCACAGTGATCCCTAGGGCTTCTTTCTGCTCTAAAATTGTATGATGGATGATTCTATTGCCTAGGTTACAAAAGCACCAGCGGACAAACCCCACCTACTTAATTCTCTCCTCTGCCATCCAGCTTTGGTTAACAAGCCCTGGGGGGAGAGGGGGTCACTGAATGAAATGCTCTAGGTATGCTGAAAGTAAGGTGAAGTGATGTAGTGGTGCCAGAAGAAGTTATGCAACCAGTTGGGTTGCCACAGTCAAAAAAGATTCTCAAGGAAAGCAGAAATATGTAGAGGATATGTTCCAACATTCATTCATCCATCCATTCATTCATCAAGCCAGCCAGCCTGCCAGCTGGCCAGCCACCAAATATGCATCAAGTATTTGCCAGGCTACTTGTGAAAGGGATGCAAAGGTGAATAAAACAAGATGTCTGCCCCCAAGAAGCTCACACATTGTCTAGGATATAGACAATGACAATACAGTGTGGCAACTCTGTGACACAGGAATCTGCAAGTTCTGTGGCAGCACTGAGGATGGACCACTCATTCAGATCAGGGTGGGGGTGGGTAGGTGGCAGCAGCAGGAAGAGATCCCAGAATAGATGACTTAAGCTGGAACTTCAAAGATGAGCAGGAGCTGGCCAAGTAGAAGACACATAGTAATGACAGCCTTTGCAGAGGCGCACAGGTGTGTGAGAGCATGATGTATTCAAGGATGCAGGGGGAGGTCGATACAGTGATGAGAAAGGGGTTTGTTTTTAGGAGAAGCAGGAGATGAGTCTAGAGAGGCAGGCAGGGGTCAGATCAGGAAAGGAAGGCTGCATGTTGAGCTGAGGAAGTTCAACTTTATTCCATGGACTGGGCTGTGAGAAGACATTGTCTTAAGGACCTCTAAAAGTGACTAGGGTGGCAATGCGACAGGGCACAGGAGTGAACAGCTATTGGTTTTTGTCTGGACTGCATCCAAGTGTCCTCTCTTAGAATATCAAGCTTCCCTTCGGGGAATCTCCCATTGTGTGCAGTTGTCTTGGTTGGAAGATGTACCCTGATGCAGTGCAGAAGCTCAGTAAATGTTTATTGCTGTATAAGTTACCCCATTTTAGAGATGGGGCACAGTAGAGAGTGTAGTCTGGTGATCTCCGTGTCTATCTTACTCTCTTTTTTGTATTCCCAGTGCTTGGCACATAGTAGGTGCTCAATATTTATTGAGTGAATGAATAAACAACAACAAATGGGAGGCATACCCTCTCTAAAAACATCATGTGAGTGCGTTAACTTCAGTGGCCTTTGCTCTCCCATCCATAGAATGACTCTTACCACCCAAGTGGATCTCCATTAGATCTGGGGGATGGGTGATGGGGCAGACTCTTAGACCTGAAAGAGGACCACTGCTCTGTGTCAGGGTTGTGACTCTTACACTTGGATGCTCCACGCCAGGACAGTAAACAACATCCCCATCAATTAATGCTGAGTTGCATTAATCAGATGCTAGGACACAGAACCAGAAGGAAGTTGAGCTGACCTAGACTGTTTGTTTATACCAGTTGCATTATCCTCAATTTTAATCTTTGCAGGGCCGTGGAGAGGAGAGGAGAGGGGAGGAGGGGGGAGACGGGCCAGAAAATAGTGCCTGACACATGTTAGGGGTTCAAAGATATGTGACTAACTTCCCACCGAGCTAGGGTAAGGGCTCAGTCAATGACAGCTTACATTACTCAGTGCTGCTTATCACAACCCTACACGTAGGCATTCTTACTCTCATGTTAGAGCTGAGGAAACGATCGATTTTCTTAAGGCCACATAGCTTATAAGAAGGAAATTCCAGATCTCAACCCAGGTCTGTCTGACACCAAAGTCCATGCCCTCTCCTCTCCACCCTGCTGCTTCTGTGAAAAGGCAAACAGCGCTGGGCACGTACAGAGTACAGCTGGGTTGACACAATGGGTGCAGGAGTTGAAGAGGACCGCGTTTATCAGGGACAGCAAAAGCAGCCATACCCCCTCTGGTGTTGGCAAAATGATGAATTCCAGCATGAGACAGCCAGGTTCCTTCCTCCAAAGGCCATTTTTCACTGAGGTCCATGCTTGCAGCAAGTCTCTTGTATGTGCAGCTCTCTGATCAAAGGGAATCTCCTGAAATAAATAACGAGCATGAAAAAATGGAGATAAATGACTACTGATGCTCTCCTGGAAAGGGGACACTTTCTTGAAGGAAAGTGGTCAGTTTCTAGTTTATTATGTTTCTTTAGCATGCAAAGACTGTTGTCAATATTCGGGCATTCCAAGACATGGAAACAACCTAAATGTCCACTGACAGGTGAATGGATAAAGAAGATGTGGTACACGTATATACAATGGAAGACTACTCAGCCATAAAAAAAGAATGAAATAATGCCATTTGTAGCAACATGAACGCAATTAGAGATTATCATACTAAGTGAAGTAAGTCAGAAAGAGAAAGACAAATACCATATAATATCACATATATGTGGAATCTAAAAAATGACACAAATGAACATATCTACAAAGCAGAAACAGACTCACAGACATAGAGAACAGAGTTGTGGTTGCCCGGGGTGTGGGGATGGACTGGGAGTTTGGGGTTAGTAGATGCAAACTATTACATATAGAATATAAAATAGATAAACAACAAGGTCCTACAGTATAGCACAGGGAACTATATTCAATCTCCTGGGATAAACCATAATGGAAAAGAATATTTTAAAATGTATAACTGAGTCACTTTGCTGTACAGCAGAAATTAACACAACACGGTAAATCAACTATACTTCAATAAAAAATAAAAAATAAAAATAAAGATTTGGGTATGGTCTGAGTGTGAGATCTTCCGACAAGGCTATTCAGGTCTACACACCGTGGCTCCCCTCTTCATTCAGTTAACAAATGTTTATGGAGCAACTATTGCAGGCCAGGCTTTGAGCAAGGAACTTACTGTGTATAGTTCTGCATGCTTTGTAGAATCCTAGAATTTCAGGGTAGGGTATCAATTTCATAAAAAAATAAATAGCTATATACTTCTATATAGGCCTAAAAAACAGACTGGAAAAATTGAACTAAAATTTTGAGGTAGTTCCCATTGTATTGGAAATATGAATTCTTTTTATTTTCTCTGCAACTTTCTGCATTTTCCATAATAAATATGCATTACTTTTATAATCTGAAAAAAGTATATAATACATTTTATTTTAAAGGAAAATCCCAGGGCTGAGAAGGACCGTGAAGACCAATTTTCCACTTCCTCTTGAAAAGCATGATAGAAAGTCCATGTCAGGAGAGTTCTTGTTTTTCCATAAAAAGGACGCCTCACTGGCTGCCTCCAAGAAGTCCAGCCTGGGAATCTCTACCTGTAAACTGTATCTGGGAAGATTACAACTCATGGCCAAACTTCTGCCTACATTACAAAGAGACTTCATAACACTTCATAATGCATAACAGGTCCTCCAAAGGACGTGGCTGAATAACTGAACATGATTGATTGACCTAATCTGTGAACGCAGCCAGAGGGACATCCAGCAGGGGAGAAATCCTATCAGCCTAATTATGATGGGCACCAGTTATCAATGGTTGTAATCAGAGCAGCTGGCTTGATTTCGTCTCAAGAATGCTGTTCAGAGTTGCTCTGCAGGTTCCTGCACTGCCCGTCCAACTGTAGACAAGGCAGTGTACTGCACTTTATTGGGTCCTGGCTCACTAGGGATTTGTGTTCAAGGCAAGCACCCAAAAATTTTAGAGGGGAATTCTAGACCAGAATGGGTATAGCATAATGCCATAGGGAAAACACTGGACTTAACAATAAATCCAGATTTCAGCCCTGACTCTTGCACTAACTGGGTGACTTTGGGCAAACACATTTATGATCTCAGGGCTTAATTTCCTCAACTTCAAATGAAGGAATTAGGACTAGATGATGTCAAAGGTCTGTACAGTCTTCCAGGCCTTGCAGTCTATAATAATACGTTTCTACATACAAAGATGACCTATCCAACCACATTAGTAGGCCAAGAAAGCTGTGTTATTTGTCCATTAGCAAACTGAGATATCAGCCTCAGCATGGGAGAGGTGGCTGATTGAGGCTAGAGGTAGTCTGCCATTGGAATAAGACATGTTCTCTGTGCAGAACTAAAAACATGTCTGGAATAGAAATCCAAACCTGGGCCATGATCTTACTGGTATCATCATTTAATCAAATGAACTAAATAGTCAACATCTTATATCTTTACCAATTATGAAATAATATCAACAATAATACTACATCCTTAAAAAGCAACATTTATTTACCACACACTGGTCACTCGAAACCATTTTATTAATCCTTACAGTACCCTTGAGAAGTGAGTTGGAGATTCTAGTAACTTGGTTTGACAAAAATAGAGCTTTACTGCTACAGTAATCAAGACAATATGGTACTGGCACAAAAACAGAAATATAGATCAATGGAACACGATAGAAAGCCCAGAGATAAACCCATGCACCTATGGTCACCTGAACTATGACAAAGGAGGCAAGGATATACAATGGAGGAAAAGACAGTCTCTTCAATAAGTGGTGCTGGGAAAACTGGACAGCTACATGTAAAAGAATGAAATTAGAACACTCCCTAACACCATACACAGAAATAAACTCAAAATGTATTAGAGACCTAAATGTAAGACTGGACACTATAAAACTCTTAGAGGAAAACATAGGAAGAACACTCTTTGACATAAATCACAGCAAGATCTTTTTGATACACCTCCTAGAGTAATGGAAATAAAAACAAAAGTAAACAAATGGGACCTAATGAAACTTCAAAGCTTTTGCAAACAAAGGAAACCATTAACAAGACGAAAAGACAACCCTCAGAATGGGAGAAATTATTTGCAAATGAATCAATGGACAAAGGATTAATCTCCAAAATATATAAACATCTCGTGCAGCTCAATATTAAAAAAACAGGGCTTCCCTGGGGCACAGTGGTTGAGAGTCCGCCTGCCGATGCAGGGGACGCGGATTCATGCCCCGGTCCGGGAAGATCCCACATGCCGCGGAGCGGCTGGGCCTGTGAGCCATGGCCGCTGAGCCTGCGCGTCCGGAGCCTGTGCTCCG
>NC_041229.1:39042576-39057233 GCF_002837175.3 Physeter macrocephalus
GGAACCCTCTTGCACTGTTGGTGGGAATATAAATTGATACAGCCACTATGGAGAAGGTATGGAGGTTCCTTAAAAAACTAAAAATAGAATTACCATATGACCCAGCAATCCCACTACTGGGCATATACCCAGAGAAAACTGTGGTTCAAAAAGACACATGCACCTCAGTGTTCATTGCAGCACTATTTACAATAGCCAGGTCATGGAAGCAACCTAAATGCCCATCGACAGACGAATGGATAAAGAAGATGTGGTAGATATTTACAATGGAGTATTACTCAGCCATAAAAAGAAACAAAATTGGGTCTTTTGTAGAGATGTGGATGGACCTAGAGACTGTCATACAAGAGTGAAGTAAGTCAGAAAGAGAAAAACAAATATTGTATATTAACGCATATATGTGGAACCTAGAAAAATGGTACAGATGAACCAGTTTACAAGGTAGAAATAGAGACACAGATGTAGAGAACAAGCGTATGGACACCAAGGGGGGAAAGGGGGTGGGGTGGGGTGAACTGGGACATATATGTGCTAATGTGTATAAAATAGATAACTAATAAGAATCTACTGTATAAAAAATAAGTAAATTAAAGTAAAAATTTTTTTAAAATAGAGCTTTACTTAATCATTGGAGAGGAGAGTGGTTTTCAAAGTAGATTCTCCATCCCTCTTGGCCCAGTGGCCTCGACACTCACTGGCTCCCGGGAAACAGATTCACAACGTGGTATCTTCTAGATGTGTGAGGTTAGGCTCTCACACCCATACATTTTATTTCATTAATCTGAACTACATAGGTTCATGTTGAGTGTTTTATTGACTTCAGCTGAAAAACCCTGCTGGTTTCTCTGATGCTTGAATTTCACACCTCGGCTTGGGAAAGTCAAGCACAAAATGTGAAATGAATTGCATCAAACACAAGTATTTCAAGGAAGACTGATCAATCACATCTGTTACTGAAACTCTAACACCATCACATCAGTCACAGGAAGCCACAGAGTGGCTCATGAAACTCTGGAAGCTAGAAAATATTTTCCAGACTTCTGGCCATATAAAACAACTTATTCAGAGTTTTCTATAAAATTTTTAACCTCTATCCAAGTCAAAATTCTATCAAAGACTAAGTCCATGAAAAATAAACTAAAAGCAAAAAAAAAAAATTTATGCAGCCATAGGAATAAGAAGTGAGGAAATAGTTTTGTCTAAAATAGCACATGGGGGCTTCCCTGGTGGCGCAGTAGTTGAGAGTCTGCCTGCCGATTCAGGGGACACGGGTTCATGCCCCGGTTCGGGAAGATCCCACATGCCGCGGAGCGGCTAGACCTGTGAGCCATGGCCGCTGAGCCTGCGCGTCCGGAGCCTGTGCTCCGCAATGGGAGAGGCCACAACAGTGAGAGGCCCGCGTAACGCAAAAAAAAAAAATAAATTAAATAAATTAAAAAAATAAAATAAAATAGCACATGGCAGCTCAAACAATAATATATACAATAAGGTGGGGTGGATGGCATGAGTGGGAAAGTCTATTGAAAACAGTTGTAACTCTGACTTTGAGAAGCATTTTTTCAAAGAGATATCTATAGTCCATGTTTATTGATGTATTATGCATGATAGCCAAGATATGGAAACAACCTAAGTGTCTTGTCACTGGATTAATAGATGAAGATGTGGAATATATATACAATGGAATATTATTCAGCCGTGAGAAAGAAAGATATCCTGCCATTTACAACAACATGGATGAACCTGGAGGGCATTATGCTAAGTGAAATAAGCCAGACAGGGAAAGACAAATACTGCATGGTATCAAGTACATGTGAAATCTAAAAAGAAAAGAAAAGTGGAACTAATAGAAATAGAGAGTAGAAAAGTGGTTGCCAAGGGGAAAGGTTAGTATAAGGGTAGAAACGTTCAACTCTAAGATGAACAAGATCTGAAGATCTAATGTATAACACAGTGACCAGAGTTGATAACACTGTGCTGTATAATAGAAACTTTTAGAAAGGGTGTAATTTAAATGTTCTCACCAAAAGAAAAAAAGATAAATATGTGAGATGATGGATGTATTAACTAGATGGGAGAATCATTTCACAATGTATATGTATATCAAATCATCATGATGTACACTTTAAATATCTTACAATGTCATTTGTCAATTACACCTCAATAAAGCTGAAAAAAAATTAAATAAATAGCAAAAAAAAAAAAAGAAAAGTTGGAGTGGGGAGAGAGAGAAAGAGAAGAACTAAGCCAGCTCTAGAGCAGGACACTGGGATCTATGGAATCCTGGCATAATTGAACATATAATTGATACTTAACAAATACTGGTTGATTAAATGAATGAATAAATGATAATGGCCAGTGTGGGTAAGGACCCTAGTCAGCTGTTACATACCATTAAGCTCCCAAAGGAGACCTGTCTACCCTAAGAGAGAGTATGAGGCCAGATGGACCTTTGGACTTAAGGAGTTTAGCCTTTGGTCTCCCCGACCACCAGAACTCTTTTTGGATCCACCTCTAGAGATGCCTAAGCCAGAAACTGGTTATCTTTTTTTTTTTTTTTTTTTCTGGGCATGCCACGCAGCTTGTGGGATCTTAGTTCCCCAACCATGGATTGAATCCAGGCCCCAGCAGTGAAATCACCGAGTTTAGTCACTGGACTTCCAGGGAATTCCCTGGTCATCCTTGATTAATTGATTACAGTTCACATCAAATCAATCACCAAGCTTTGTCCAGTTTAACTTTCAAATGTCTCAAGGATGCAACTCCCCTCTGCTTTCATCGTCTCATCCTTAGCTCAGCCACCATCCCTTCTCACTGAGACAGGGCAATGACTTCAGTGGGTCCTGGTCTTTCTTACCTCCAAATCTTTCTCCACACTTTGTTGTAATATTTTTAAAACACAAATTTGATCATGTCATTCCTTGATCAAGATACTCCAATGGTTCATTATTCCCAGGAGAAAGTCAGGACCACTTAACATGGCATAGAAGGCCCAACTATTGCAAAGTATTTGCAGTCGCTGAATTAGCTCCCCTCTTGGTCCTTTGGATATTCAGCCTTTCCCAGAGCTGGAGCAAGAGTGTTCTTCCTGCCTCACCTTGCAAAATACAACTTATCCTTCACATCTCAGATTTGGTTACATGTCCCCCTAGACTGCCCTGTTCTTGCTTCGTTACAGCATGTATCACCCTGCACTGTAATTATCTGTTAATATGCCTGTAGAGTTTAGTTAGTAGTATACGTACGTAAGAGCAGAGATTCTATTTATTCGTATCCCTAGCATTGGTATAAGGACTTCGCAAGGTAAGCGAGCACCCAATATGTGTTTGTCGAATGAATGAATATAGTACTGAATGGTGTTGTTTGGCACAAGCATACCTCAGTTTAACATGTCCCTTTGGAAAGTATTCTCTTTGCAACCTCACCCTCCTCTTCTGCTCTTTTGGCAATTTCTCCACCTAAAACCCGCATCCTTTCTGCCTCTGTTTCCTGGCCTTATTCTGACCTTCTCATCCGGTCTAACTGGCTGAGATTATCCCATTTATGCTCCCACTTCAGTGTGCATACCTGCTTCTCTGCCCAGCATGCCCCTGGAGCCCCTGCCCATCGTATACCTGCCTCCCTCCCCAAGACTGTGATGCAACTACACTTCTGATTATCCACAGGAGATACCTGCCCAGCTAATGCAGCCAAGTCATACCTAGACCTATAACCAATAACCTCCAGGGTCATTTCTGGGGTGGGAGTGGGGGGGTTTAATCTGGAAATACAATTCAGAAAAACCCTATCCATACTTTGATTCTGCCCTAACTGCCATAATACAGCTCCATTAGTAGAGAAGAGATTAATTAACTAGAAGTGCCATGCTTAGGGAATCGGATGGCATATTCCATCATTCAGGCATTCAAGCAGCCATGGGTTCTCAAGAATATGAACACCCTCATAGCAAGCAGGTCCACTTGCTGATATCTTATACTATAAATCAAGATATACATAAAAGTATGTATAGATATAAATATATAAAATGAATTCATTCATTCATTTGATAAATATTTACTTGGTGTCTCCTATGTACAAGTCACTGTGCTAAGTGCTTGGGATAGAAAAGGATAAATACAGCCCTTCCTTCAAAGAGTTTTCAACCTTGTAGGGGAGGCAAATATCTGGACATATTATTACAGAACAATGTACTAAGTGCAAGCTTAGAGGCATGCACAAAGTAAACCAAAGATCTGTAAATAATAGAATCTGGAAATTAGATGGGATCTTAGGACCTTTAGTCTAATCCTTGCCTTATGCATGACTCTCTAGTATATGTCTATGCAGCCTGTATTTCAATACCCAGTGAGAAGGACCTCACTTTCTCCCCAGGCAGCCCACTGTATTTGTGAACTCTTCAGTCAAGCAATTCATTTTAAAATTTTCGACAAAATATTGATATTCACCAATAACCCTCAGTGCTGCTGAGCCATTCTAGAACCTCCTGCCCCTTGTTCTGTTCTTCAAAGGCTGCTTGAAGGTGAGATACTTTTCCAGAAATATCAAGATTTTACCCCAGTTCTAATACTCTCCAAGCAGATCTGGACCTTATTCTTCAGTGAGTCAAGAATCAGAAGGAACGTTCCATCTTGGTTATGAGTAGGGGGTATAAATCTATCTGGTCACAGAAACAAAACAAATGACTAAATTGAAGCACAAGAAGGAAGAGATCACAAGATGGGATCTTCCTTCTCAACTAGGAATTTCTAGCTAAGATCTCTATTATCTAGGATCTAGGTGTCTTAGTCAAGATGGGGTGCTATGACAAAGTACCACAGACTGTGTGGCTTATAAACAACAGAAACGTATTTCTCACAGTTCTTGAGGCTGGAAGTCTGCGATTAAGGTACCAGCATGGTCAGGTTCTGGAGGGACTGTGTTCCATTTCAGACTACTGACTTATTGTATCCTCACATGGCAGGAGAGCTAGAGAGCTCTCTGGTGGGGGGGCGGTCCCTCTTAAAAGGCCACTAATCCCATGCATGAGAGCTCCACCCTCATGATCTAAGTTCTTGCCAAAGGCTCCATTTCCTAAGACAATCACATTGGGGGTTAGGACTTCAACATACGGATTTTGAGGGCACATAAACTTTCAGTCCTTTGCACTGGGTCTAGGCTATCAGAAAAAAACAATCAGCTATCAGAAAAAAAACAATCATCGGCAACCTTGTGGACCACAGTATGATAGAGGGCACTCTCCTCTTGGGCTGCCCCAAGGGTTTGGCTCCGATGAGTTTCCATTTCTAAACTTAGAAGGATATTTTCCTTTCAGCTCCAAATAAACCACATATATTAGAGTATACATCTGGGCTCTTAATATTCAAATGATAAAATTCAATGGCACTTAAAATACAAGACTTTTAAGCTTGGATGGAAGAAAAGAGAGAGTAGAACACTGTAAATATCCACTGTGAAAGATTACATCTCTTTATGTGGATAAAAAGACATGAAATGCTAGATGCACGGAGTCTTCCTCTGTCTGAAACAGCTGTTTAGAGAGTTGACATGATTCCCCTGGGCTTTGTATTTGTTTCCACATATTCTTATCAACTTTGTAGAATTGGAAAATTTGAGTAACTTAAAAACCCGTCTTTCAGATTGGCTTATCCAACTGGGCAGAGTATTTGTGAAGTTCCTGTGGAATTTATTGATGTTAATATTTTAAGTACTCCAATAAATAATCTATGCTACTACTCTCTAAGGAGCTGTGGCAACAAGCATATTTTTAGGAAACTTAATGAAGTTATAAGATGATGAGATCCTTTACAGAACTCTCAGTGACTCAGGCTTTTCATCTCTAAAGTCAGTCTTCTTGAGACCAAGCTCAGAAGTTCCCTCCACCACGAAACTTTCCCAGGCAGAGTTATTTCCTTCTCCCTTTGCACTTCTCAGAACTTTTTATAGTCCATTAAGACCACACTTTTCCACTGGATGATAATACTCTCTTTACAAGACGATTGTCCTCCTCTTTAGAAGGTAGTCTTCTTAGGACAAAATCCTATCTTATCCACCCTTTCGTGCCCACTGTTAGCACAATGGCTGGCCAGACTTGGGCTCAGGCAACGCTTGCTGAATGAATGAAACTGACACACCTACAGCTGAGAAACTCAAATGAGTCTGTGCCTGCAAACTCTTCACATAACTCACATTAAATCAGCAAGCGTAACACATGATTTGCCACCATATGCTGCCATCCAGGCAGCATAATGCCCAAGGACACCCTGATGAGCAAAGAAAAAGGAGAATAAATATTTTCAGAAAACTGGGTTCTTGCCTGGCTTGGGATTGCTACTCAAATTGTAACCCCAGATGAATCACTTCATCTTGTTGGAGCTCAGTTTTTCCAGTGTATGAAATAGGCCTCGTAAAGTCGATTATTCCATCTTTATCAGAGTTTCTTGAGAATTGTATGTCAGCTGCAGAATCATCAAAACAATATGCAAATGTACAGCAAATTTGCTTATAGATATCACTTGATATGCAGCATTGAATTCCAACTTGGAGTTGCCCAACATGGGAGGTGACAGAGCATCCAGGAGGCATTGTTAAATGTAATGGGTAAGAGCAAGGACTTTGGGAACAGATCTAAATTTAAATCACAGGTCCACCATTTCCTAGAAAGAACTGTAAGCAAGGGATAAAATGTCATCGAACCTAATTTTTCCCATCTGTCATAGGGGATCATACTTTGTGAAGCTCTTGTCAGGGTTAAATAAGAAATATCTATAATGTACCTCGTATAGATCCTGGCCAGTAATAAAACTCAATAAATGGCAATAGTAGTTGTTTTTATTAAAATCATTATTAACTCTTTAAGTAGATACACTTCTGGAAGTGACTTAGTTCCATCCACCAACTTCATTCCATGGGGAACCAGGATAAACTGTGACAAAGCATTAGGAAGCGGTTATTTGTCCCCAAAGGAAGGCTGCTGGAAAAGGACAGCCTTCCCAGAAAAGGACATTTGTAAAAAGTGGGCAAGAATACAAATGCGAAACATTTGCTGTGTGCCGGTCCTGGAAATGAAGGGGGAAAATGAGGCAGGAAAGAATCAATGCTGCCTGGGTATGGGATGTTGGAAAACCACAGGAGAGGATTAAGTGGTTCTGTTTGAGAAAAGGAATCAGGCTGCAGTCTATGGGGCAAAGAGAGAGAGAGCCTGAGCAAGATGAACTGCCACAGCTCTGATTATGAACCAAGAATAATATACTGATGTGGGCCCCACAGCAAAGAACTGTCGTTCATACACAGATCTTTACAGCCAGACCTGTGCAGGGGGAGATAGCAGAGTCACCATCTAACCCAGCTGTCCATGAGAAAGATAATGTGAGTCACATTATCATTTTAAAGTTTCTAATAGCCACATTTCAAAAAAAGTAATACAGGTGAAATTAATTTTAATAATATATTTTCTTTAACCCACTACATCCAAAATAGTATTTCAACATGTATTCAATACAAAAAATTACTAATGAGAATGTCAGATTTCTTTTTTTCATACCCAGCCTTCAAAACCCAGTCAATTACAGCACAGTCAATTTGTACCATCCACACCTCAAGTGCTCAAAAGCCACATGTCGCCCAGAGCTAATCCCAAGGGAACATGAATTCCATTCTCCTGACCTCCTAGGCTGCTGTTAAGACCTTTTAAAAACCCAGATTCATTGAGCAGGAAAAGACCTTTGGAGATGTACAGCATGCAAGGGCCATCTATTCATTCCTGACAGTTTTTCTTTAACATCTTTGCTTGAATTTAAACAGTTTCACACCCCACTGAAAACCTCCTCCAATTCGGCACTCACCGATGACCAACTTAGTGCTTGGCCTGGGCAGGTTAATCGTGGTGGATGTTCCGTCCACTTTCTCATTCTAAGGGGAACTGCCTTACCCATGCCTTCCCCCTGCAATCCCAAGGCAGTTTTATGCGCCCACTTGTTCTTGTCAGGCCCTCTCTGTCCTGGATGACCAGGGATGAATAGGCGTATGACTCATGAACTGTTAGCTCCATCTCTGTAGTCATCTGGTATGGAAAAGCTTGTCCAACCAGAGAGAGACCACTGTGGACTAGTTGGGCCAATCAGCTCCTCTATCAGTATTATAGAGGCAGAATCAGGCAGTCGATAGGAAGAAGCATCAGAAGAAGACACACACACAAGAAGCAGAAAGCGCTACAGTAATGTGGGGTTTCCAGTCAATTCTCAGGTTTCTTCAGGCTCCTCTTTGATCTGTTTTCCAGATCAGGCTTCCAAAGGGCATTTCATTTTAACAAAGCAGTTCTCCAGATGAAAGAATTTTGAAAGCCTCCTATGGGAGGGTCTCCAAGTAACCCTGGTTCTCTGTTGGAACCTTCCAGTATCAAACACAATCTGGGCTCCTGAGGCACAGCAGTTTTTCTATTTCTGGTTTTCTATGAGATTCCTGTATCTTTTATGGTCATGATTAGTTTATGTGAATCCCTTATGTATGGAGGAAGCCTGAACGAATCTACACCTTTCAACAAAAAGGCCTACTACAGAGATGGATGCTTTCACACACATCCAAGCAAAGTTCTTTCCACCACCTCCCTCTGGACTTGTTTGCACTCCATCTCATGGCTACATTTAGCCTGATAGAGAAGTGATGGATTACTTTGGGTTGCATTCCCAAATAACTATATTCTGAAAAGACCTCATTGCGGTGGCCTTCTGGGGACACTTCAAAGCCTCACATCATCTACAGGAGTGGTTCTCAACCTTGACTGCACATCGTAACTACCTGGGGTACTTTCAAAATACCCTGATGCCCACAGCCTCTCCCAGACCTGCGAAATCAGAATCTCTGGGTGCAGGTCCCTGGGCATCTGTATTTCTTAAAAGCTTCCCAAGTAATTCTAGTGTGCAGTCACAATTGAGAAACACTAATATACATGATATGCCCTTGTACAGGCTTGGGTTTCTGGCAGAGAAAATCATGTACTGTTTTTAATTATAAAAGAAATACTTATTTGTTTTTTAAAGAATACATAAAAAGTGGAGAATCGTCCAAAGAGGAAAAAAGTGAGTCTCACTCGTCAATAGAATCCCCAACAGTCTCACTCCCTGGAAGTAACTATTTTAGATTCATGTGTGCCCTTCCCAAAATTGTCTATGCCTATGCAAATATATATGTACATGTATGTATATATATGCACTTGTATTTATACATACAAATATATGTATATATAGAGAGACACACACACATGAATAGTATACAAACACACACGCACATACTTTTTTTTGCTGTGACTGGCTTTTTTTTCACACTAATATATTTTGGTTATTAGCCTAGAAATTTTTGATTTGAAAAATAATGGCAGGGTTTGAGAGGATATTTACTTTCTCAAATAACACAACAAATTATCAAGTTAAAGTAATTCAAAGAGGGTAATCTTATTCCTGGAATAAACTGTTTGACTAGAATAAAAAGTTTAAAAAATAATCAGTGAAATTGATTTGGTATATGAAAAAAATTGACATTTCAAGTCAGTGGGGAAAAGATGGATTATTCAATAAACTGTATTGGGATAATTGGCTACTTTTTAAAAAGTGGACTCTTTCCAAGTGGTGCTCAATTATCCCAGTGCTACTAGATTGAAATGCCACATTGCTATATTTATTGGATCTATTTCTGGACTCTTCATGCTTTCCCATGATCTCTCTAGTGTTGCACCAGTATTTTAATTATTGTAAATGTCATGACATGCTTTAATATCTAGTATGGCTAGACTTCCTTCCTGACATTACTTTTCCCCCCAGAAATTGCCTGGCTAGGGACACATCACTCACTCCACATCCACCAAGCAGCCCAGGAGGCTCTTGCAGTAATAAAGCAAGAGCCCAAATAATCCCAGAGGAACAAGGAAGCCCATATTAGTATTGCAAAAGCATTGAAAACAAATTGTCATTGCAACTATAGCTCACAAAAGTTGGCCAGAACCTGTACTTTAAGTCTAAATAGGGGAGGAACTTCAAGATGGCAGAAGAGCAAGAAGTGCAGATCACCTTCCTCCCCACAAATAACATCAGAAATACATCTACATGGGGAACAGCTCCTACAGAACACATACTGAACGCTGGCAGAAGACCTCAGACCTCCCAAAAGGCAAGAAACTCCCCACGTACATGGAAAGGGCAAAAGAAAAAACAGAGACAAAAGAATAGGGACAGGACCTGCACCTGTGGGAGGGAGCTGTGAAGGAGGAAAGGTTTCCACACACTAGGAAGCCCCTTTGTGGGCGGAGACTGCGGGTGGCGGAGGGGGGAAGCTTCGGAACCGCGGAGGAGAGCACAGCAACAGGGGCAGTCCGGGAAAAGGTCTGGAGATGCCGAAGAGGCAAGAGACTTTTTCTTCCCTCTTTGTTTCGCGGTGTGTGAGGAGAGGGGATTAAGAGCGCCACCTAAACGAGCTCCAGAGACGGGCATGAGACGCTAAGGCTGCTGCTGCAGCCACCAAGAAGCCTGTGTGCGAGCACAGGTTACTCTCCACACCTACCCTCCCGGGAGCCTGTGCAGCCCGCCACTGCCAGGGTCCCGTGATCCAGGGACAACTTCCCCGGGAGAACGCACGGCACGCCTCAGGCTGGTGCAACGTCACGCTGGCCTCTGCCGCTGCAGGCTCGCCCCACATCCGTACTACTCTATCCCCCCGGCCTGAGTGAGCCAGATCCCCCAAATCAGCAGCTAATTTAACCCCGTTCTGTCTGAGCAAAGAACAGATGCCCTCAGGTGACCTACACACAGAGGCGGGGCCAAATCCAAAGCTGAACCCCGGGAGCTGTGTGAACAAAGAAGAGAAAGGGAAATCTCTCCCAACAGCCTCAGGAACAGCAGGTTTAATCTCCACAATCAACCTGATGTACCTGCATCGGTGGAATACTTGAATACACAACAAATCATCCCAAAATTGAGGCGGTGGACTCTGGGAGCAACGATATATATTTTTTTCCCCTTTTTCTCTTTTTTCCGGTGTGTATATGTATGCTTCTGTGTGAGATTTTGCCTGTATAGCTTTGCTTTTACCATTTGTCCTATGGTTCTGTCTGTCGATTTTTTTTTCTGCTTTTTTTTGTTTTAGTATAGATTTTAGTGCTTGTTATCATTGGTGGATTTGTTTTCTGGTTTGGTTGCTCTCTTCTTTCTTTCTTTCTTTCTATTTGTTATTACTTTTTAAATTCTTTTTTATTTTTAATAATTATTATTTTATTTAAATAAATTTATTTTATTTATTTTTCTTTCTTTCTCTCCCTTTCTTTCTTTCTTTCTTTCTTTCTTTCTTTCTTTCTTTCTTTCTTTCTTTCTTTCTCCTTCCTCCCTCCCTTCCTGCCTCCCTCCCTTCCTTCCTACTTTTCCTCCCTTTATTCTGAGCCATGTGGATGACAGGCTCTTTGTGCTCCGGCCAAGCATCAGACCTGTGCCTCTGAGGTGGCAGAGCCGAGTTCAGGACATTGGTCCACAAGAGACCTCCCAGCTCCATGTAATGTCAAATGGTGAAAATCTCCCAGAGATCTCCATCTCAATGCCCAGACCCAGCTCCACTCAATGACCAGCAAGTTACAGTGCTGGACACCCAATGCCAAACAACTAGCAAGACAGGAACACAACCCCACCCATTAGCAGAGAGCCTGCCTAAAATCGTAATAAGGTCACAGACACCCCAAAAAACACCACCAGATGCAGACCTGCCCACCAGAAAGACAAGATCCAGCCTCATCCACCAGAACACAGGCACGAGTCCCCTCCACCAGGAAGCCTACACAGCCCAATGAACTAATCTTAGCCACTAGGGGCAGACACCAAAAACAATGGGAACTACAAACCTGCAGCCTGCGAAAAGGAGACCCCACACAGTAAGTTAAACAAAATGAGAAGACAGAGAAACACACAGCAGATGAACGAGCAAGGTAAAAACCCACCCTACCAAACAAATGAAGGGGAAACAGGCAGTCTACCTGAAAAAGAATTCAGAATAATGACAATAAAGATGATCCAAAACCTTGGAAATACAATGGAGAAAATAAAAGAAACGTTTAATAGGACCTAGAAGAACTAAAGAGCAAACGAACAATGATGAAGAACACAATAAATGAAATTTAAAATTCTTTAGAAGGAATCAATAGCAGAATAGCTGAGGCAGAAGAATGGATAAGTAACCTGGAAGATAAAATAGTGGAAATAACTATTGCAGAGCAGAATAAAGAAAAAAGAATGAAAAGAAGTGAGGACAGTCACAGAGACCTCTGGGAGACCATTAAATGCAGCAACATTTGAATTATGGGGGTCCCAGAAGAAGAAGAGAAAAAGAAAGGGACTGAGAAAATATTTGAAGAGATTATAGTTGAAAACTTCCCTAATATGGGAAAGGAAATAGTTAATCAAGTCCAGGAAGCGCAGAGAGTCCCATACAGGATAAATCCAAGGAGAAACATGCCAATACACATATTAATCAAACTATCAAAAATTAAATACAAAGAAAAAATATTAAAAGCAGCAAGGGAAAAACAACAAATAACATACAAGGGAATCCCATAAGGTTAACAGCTGATCTTTCAGCAGAAACTCTGCAAGCCAGAAGGGAGTGGCAGGACATCTTTAAAGTGATGAAAGGGAAAAATGTACAACCAATATTACTCTACCCAGCAAGGATCTCATTCAGATTCGCCTGAGAAATTAAAACCTTTACAGACGAGCAAAAGGTAAGAGTATTCAGCACCACCAAACCAGCGTTACAACAAATGCTAAAGCAACTTCTCTAGGCAGCAAACACAAGAGAAGGAAAAGACCTACAATAACAAACAAAAAACAATTAAGAAAATGGTAATAGGAACACACATATCGATAACCACCTTAACTTAGGAGCACCTCAATACACAAGGCAAATGCTAACAAACATAAAAGGGGAAATCGACAGTAACACAATAATAGTGGGGGACTTTAACAGGAAATACAAGCTTTAAATGATACATTAAACAAGATGGACTTAGTTGATATTTATAGAACATTCCATCCAAAAAAACAGAATACACTTTCTTCTCAAGGACTCATGGAACATTCTCCAGGATAGATCATATCTTGGGTCACAAATCAAGCCTTGGTAAACTGAAGAAAATTGAAATTGTATCAAGTATCTTTTCCGACAACAACGCTATGAAACTAGATATCAATTACAGGAAAAAATCTGTAAAACATACAAACACATGGAGGCTAAACAATACACTGCTTAATAACCAAGAGATCGCCGAAGAAATCAAAGAGGAAATCAAAAATTACCTAGAAAAAAATGACAATGAAAACATGACGACCGAAAAACTATGGTATTCAGCAAAAGCAGTTCTAAGAGAGAAGTTTAAAACAATACAGTCCTACCTTAAGAAACAAGAAACATCTCAAATAAATAACCTAACTTTATACCTAAAGCAATTAGAGAAAGAAGAACAAAAAACCCCAAAGTTAGCAGAAGGAAAGAAATCATAAATGTCAGAGCAGAAATAAATGAAAAATAAATGAAGGAAACAATAACAAAGATCAATAAAACTAAATGCTGGTTCTTTGAGAAGCTAAACAAAATTGATAAACCATTAGCCAGACTCATCAAGTAAAAAAGGGAGATCTTCAATATACGCAAATCAATCAACGTGATACACCATATCAACAAACTGAAGGAGAAAAACCATATGATCATCTCAATAGATGCAGAGAAAGCTTTCGACAAAATTCAGCACCCATTTATGTTAAAAACCTACCAGAAAGTAGGCATAGAAGGAACTTACCTCAACATAACAAAGGCCATATATGACAAACCCACAGCCAACATTTTCCTCAATGGTGAAAAACTGAAAGCATTTCCACTAAGATCAGGAATAAGTCAAGGATGTCCACTCTCACCACTATTATTCAACATTGTTTGGGAAGTTTTAGCCAAAGCAATCAGAGAAGAAAAAGAAATAAAAGGAATCCAAATCAGAAAAGAAGAAGTATATCTCTCACTGTTTGCAGATGACATGACACTATACATAGAGAATCGTAAAGATGCTACCAGCAAACTACTAGAGCTAATCAATGAATATGGTAAATTAGCAGGATACAAAATTAATGCACAGGAATCTCTTGCATTCCTATACACTAATGATGAAAAATCTGAAAAAGAATTTAAGGAAACACTCCCATTTACCACTGCAACAAAAAGAATAAAATACCTAGGAATAAACATATCTAAGGAGACAAAAGACCTGTATGCAGAAAATTATAAGACACTGATGAAAGAAATTAATGATACAAATAGATGGAGCGATATACCATGTTTTTCGATTGGAAAAATCAACATTGTGAAAATGACTATGCTACCAAAGCAATCTAAAGATTCAATGCAATCCCTATCAAACTACCAATGGCATTTTTCACAGAACTAGAACCTCCTAGAGAAATGGAAATAAAAACAAAAATAAACAAATGGGACCTAATGAAACTTAAAAACTTTTGCAAATCAAAGGAAACTAAAAACAAGACAAAAAGACAACCCTCAGAATGAGAGAAAATATTTGCAAGTGAATTAACTGACAAAGGATTAATCTCCAAAATATATAAACAGCTCTTGCAGCTCAATATTAA
>NC_041229.1:39058099-39063944 GCF_002837175.3 Physeter macrocephalus
CAGTCAGAAAGAGAAAAACAAATACCGTATGCTAACACATATATATGGAATCTAAAAAAAAATGGTCATGAAGAACCTAGGGGCAGGATGGGAATAAAGACGCAGACCTACTAGAGAATGGACTTGAGGACATGGGGAGGGGGAAGGGTAAGTTGGGACAAAATGAGAGAGTGAAATGGACATATATACACTACCAAACCGATAGCTAGTGGGAAGCAGCCGCATGGCACAGGGAGATCAGCTCGGTGCTTTGTGACCACCTAGAGGGGTGGGATAGGGAGGGTGGGAGGGAGGGAGACACAAGAGGGGAGAGATATGGTGATATATGTATATGTATAGCTGATTCACTTTGTTATAAAGCAGAAACTAACACACCATTGTAAAGCAATTATACTCCAATAAAGATGTTAAAAAAAAAGTCTAAGTATGGTGATTGCCACCAAAATAAAATATTTAAGTGTGATCAAGAGTCTCCTAACATGTTATCCAAAATTTCCAAAATATAATTGGAAATAACTCATTATACCAAGAACCAGGAAAAACACAACTTGAATGAGAAGTGACAATTAACCATTGCCAACATTGAGGTGAATCAGTTGTTGGAAATATCTGACAAGGATTTTTAAAGCAGCTGTTATAAAAATGCTTCAACAAATAATTACAAATTCTCTTGAAACAAATGAAAAAATATAAAAT
Source organism: Physeter macrocephalus (assembly GCF_002837175.3). Taxonomy (NCBI): domain Eukaryota; kingdom Metazoa; phylum Chordata; class Mammalia; order Artiodactyla; family Physeteridae; genus Physeter; species Physeter macrocephalus. Next base: position 39,058,796 of record NC_041229.1, read on the forward strand.
CTGAGCAAAGAAATAGAAGTTATTAAAAAAAACCAAATGCAAAATATAGAGTTTAAAAATAAGAGAAATAAGAAATGAGATAGGAAGGAAATAATAAAGATAACATCAGAAATACATTAAACTGAAAACAGAATCACAATAGAGAAAATCAGTAAAACAAATAGCTGGTTGTTATGAGAAAAAAAAATCACTAAGATCAGTAAACCTCTAGCTAGACTGATAAAGATAAAAAGAAAACAAGACACAAATTACCAACATCAGGAATGAAATAGGAGATATTGCTACAGATCCTGTAGCCTTTAAAAGGATAATAAGGAAATATATGGACAATTTTACACTTTTAAGTTCAACAACATCAAAGGAATGGACTAATACCTTGAAAACCATAAACAATGAAAACTCAGTCAAGATGAAATAAGTAATGTGAATAGTTCTACAATTATTATAAAAATTGAATTTATACTTAAAGAGCTCCTGAAAAAGAAATCTCTAGATCCAAACTATTTCACTGGAGAATTTTATCAAGCATTTAAAGAATTAACATCAATTTTACATAATCATGTCCAAAAAATAGAGGGAAGGAATCACTTTGCAACTCATTTTATGAGGCCAGTATTACCTTTTTACCAAATCTAGACAAAGACAGTACAAAAAAGGAAAACTACAAATCAATAACTCTCAGGAACTGAGATGCAAAACTTTGCCACAAAATATCAGTAAGTTGAATCCAGCAGCTCTTTATAGAAAAGAACTATATACATGACCAGGTGGGATTTATTTCAGATATGCAAATCTTGCTCAAATTTAAAAATCATTCAAATGTAATCCCCTCTATCAACAGGCTAAAGAATAAAAAACATATGATTATATCAATTGATGCAGAAAAGACATTTAAAAAAATTCAACACTCATTCATGATGAAAACTTTCAACAAACTAGGAATAGAGGAAAACTTTCCCAACTTGATCAAGAGCACCTAAAAAAAAAATCTACAATTAACATTATTTTTTTAAAAATTTTTATTTATTTATTTTATACAGCAGGTTCTTATTAATCTATTTTATACATATTAGTGTATATATGTCAATCCCAACCTCCCAATTCATCCCACCACCACCACCCTCCTTAACATTATTCTTAATGGTGACAGAAAGACTGAAGGCTTTTCCTCTAAGATTGGGAACAAGGTAAGGATGTCTGTCTCACTACTCTTACTCAACATAGAACTGAAAGTTCTAGCCAGCGCAGTAAAGCAAGACAAAGAAATAAAAGTCATACAGATTGGAAAGGGGAAATTAAAACAATCTCTATTTGCAGATGATCTCTGTAGAAAATCCCAAGGAATCTACAAAAAAACAAAAACAAAACAAAACAACCCAGAACTAGTAAGCAAGTTCAGCACGATTATAGGATTCAATATCAACACAGAACATTTAATTGTATTTTGGGAAGATATAGATCAAAGGATACAAACATTCAATTATAAGATGAATAAATTCTGGAGACATAATGTACAGCATGGCAACAATAGTTTAATAATGTACACTTGAAATTTGCTAAGAGAGTAAGATCTTGAATAATCTCCTCAAATGTTCTCACAATACACACACACACCCACACACACAAATGGTAGCTATGTGAGCTGACTGACATGTTAATTAGCTTGATTATCATAATCATTTCACAATGTATGTGTATATCAAAATAGCACAGAGTTTACCTTAAATATATATTCTTATTTGTCAATCATACCTCAATAAAGCTGGGGGGAAAAGAGAAGAAAAATAGTCATTGCATTTCTATATACTAAATGTATACATGAAAAATGTAATTTAACAATGCAATACCATTTTCAATTGTTCCAAAGAAAATGAAATACTTAGTTATAAACCTAACAAAACATGTACAGAATCTGCATGCTGACAATTACAAAGTACTGATGAAAGAAACCGTAGGAGACCTAAATAGCACAGAAATTTTCCACATTCAAGAACTGGAAGACTCAGCTTAGTAAAAATGTCTTCTCTCCAAATTAAACTACATGTTTAACAAGATTCCTATCAAAATCCCGGCACGGTTTTTGTAGACATAGGCAAGTATTTTATAAAACTTATATGGAATGTGAAAGACCTGAGGATAACCAAAGAAATTTAGAAAGAGACCACTAACATGGGAGAAATCGCTCTGCCTGGTGTGTGGTTTAGTATATAGCTTTTGATTTAGTCACCTAGATGGTGTGGTGTTGTCAGATAGGCACATGGATCAATGGGATACAATGGAAAACCCACAGATGGAATCATACAAATACATCCATTTGATTTTTTAAAATAATTTTTGATGATAGATCACCATATAATTTATATATATATATTTATTTTTATTCATTTTGGGTGTGCCGGGTATTAGTTGCAGCACATGGGATCTTTAGTTGCGGCCTGCAGAGTCTTTAGTTGCGGCCTGTGGGATCTTTAGTTGCAGCGTGAGAACGCTTAGTTGTGGCATGTGAGATCTAGTTCCCTGACAGGAATCGAACCCAGGCCCCCTGCTTTGGGAGTGCGGAGTCTTAGCTACTGGACCACCAGGGAATTCCCCACTCACTTGATTTTTGACAAAGGTTCAAAACCAACAGAATGAAGGAGAGATAGCCTTTAAAATAAATGGTGCTAGAGCAACTGAACATACTTAAGCAAAAAAATTAACTTTGACCTAAACTTTGACTTACACAAATCTATCTCTAAATGGATTTCAGATCTAAATGTAAAACTATAGGTTTTTAGGAAAAAATGGGAGAAAATCTTTGAGAACTAGAACTAGGCAAAAAGGTTTTATTCTTTGCTCTAAAAGAACAACCTATAAAAGGAAATATTGACAAATTGGACTTCATCAAAATTTAAAATTTTGCCCTTTGAAAGATCTTATTTAGAGGATGATAGACAAATTTACAATGCAGGAGAAAATGTTTGTAAACTACACATCTGAAAAAAAGATGCTTATCTAGAATATATAAAGAACTCACAGAACTCAACAATAAAAAAAACAAAGGATCCAGTTAGAAAATGGGCAGAAGTCATTAATTTGACATTTCACTGAAGAAGATATATAGAAGGCAAAGAAGCACATGAAAAAAAAATGTTCAACATCATTAGACATTAGGGAAATACAAATTAAAATCACAATATGTTATCACTACCGACCTATCAGAATGGCCAAAATAAAAAATAGTGATAACACCAAATGCTGACAAGGATGCAGAGAAACTCCATTACTTACACATTGCTGGTGGTAATGCAAAAAGTTATGGCCACTCTGGAAAAGAGTTTTACGTTCACCCTAAAACTAGAAATGGACTTACCATGAGACCCAGATATTGTACTCTCAGGCATTTATCCCAGAGAAATAACAATTAATGTTCATGCAGAAACTTGCATACAAATGCTTATGGCAGCTTTATTTGTAGTAGTCCCAAACTGGAAATTACCCAGATATCCTCCAATGGGTAAATGGGCAAAAGATTAAACAAACTTTGCTACAACCATGCTGTGGATTACTACTCAAGAGTAAAAAAAGAACCAACTATTGATACATGCAACAACAACTTGGATAGATCTTAAGAAAATTATGCCGAGTGGAAAAAGTCAATCTCATGCATGTAAATACTCATGATTCCATTTATATAATGCTCCTGAAATAAAATTATACAGATGGACTACAGATTAATGGTTTCAGAGGGTTAGGGATGAAGGGGGTGGATGCAAAGGGATAGTGCAAGAGAGCCATGTGGTGATGATACAGTTTTGTATCTTGATTGTGGTGATAGTTACCTGAAATAAACATGACAAAATTACATACAATTATACACATATACACAAATGAGTACACATATAACTGATAAAATCTGAATAAGGTTTATGGATTGTACCAATGTCAATTACCTAGTTTTGATATTGTACTATAGGCATACAAAATGTTGACACTGGGGAGGCTGGGTGAAATGGGCACACACTTGTGAATCAATAAATATTTCATTATAAAATCTTTTTAGAAGTATGCAAATCAGCTTTTCTTTAACAGTCTGAATGTTTGCATTATTCTTTGTTCAAAAAATCCACATGACTAGACCAATCATACATTTAATGAGACAAGTCTGCCTAATGTCAATTCACAGATTAAAGTTTTAGTAACTCATATTCACAAAGTATAAATAAAGCAGGAGAACTTAACACTCACACTTCGCTCTCAAGAATCATGTTATCCTTCACCCTGATTGTCCTACCACAGTGATGGCATCTGAAAAATGGTAAACTTGACGTTTCTGGAGCACCCTGGGCACAGGATTCCTGCAAAAGTCACCCAACTTCAATTTCTTCTTAAACAGAATTTAAAAAATAATAATAGTTAAAATGTGTTGATCACTGAACTACTCAACTACATGCTACACAGTAGGAGGTAAGAAGAGGACTCACAAGAAATAAGAAAATATGGTTTTAATTCATATTGCTTGAGATACAGGAGAAATAATGCACAGTCATGCTTTTAAAGCCTTTGGAAATATATTTGGGGGACAATAAGAGAAGAAAATTGGCGGTAGAATAAACGTTCAGAATATAGATACTCAGTCTGACTTAAGTACTTATTGAATACTTATCTTGGTCACCTGTAGTGTGACTGACTGACTGAATCTCTGGGCCTGCGGAGAGCCTGTGACTCTGGGACTTGTGACAACAGTAAACTAGTATGACTCCAATACTATCACTACTACTAAGTTTGACTGTTACTTATTCAGCCCCAGGTGTTAGGTGTCATCTCAGTTAATCTTCACAAGAACTTTGTGAGATGGCATTATTATCCAAATTTTAAAGATGAAGAAACTGAGAAGACAGTCATAGTAAAGAATGAAATAATGCCATTTGCAGCAACATGGATGGACCCAGAGATTACCATACTTAGTGAAGTAAGTCAGACAGAGAAAGACAAATATCATATGATATCACTTATATGTGGACTCTAAAATGTGACACAAATAAACTTATTTACAAAACAGAAATAGATGCACAGACATAGAAAACAAACTTATGTTTACCAAAGGAGAAAGGGGGTGGGGGAGGGATAAATTAGGAGTTTGGGATTAACAGATACCCACTACTATATA
>NC_041229.1:39064154-39065714 GCF_002837175.3 Physeter macrocephalus
TTGTAATAACCTATAATGGAAAAGAATCTGAAAAAGAATAGATATACATATGTATAACTGAATCACTTTGCTGTACACCTGAAATTAACACAACATTGTTAATCACCTACTATACTTCAATTTAAAAAGTTAAAGGAAACCGAGAAGAGAGATGTCTAGATACTTTCCAGTGTCAACCAAATAGAAAATGTCAGGATCCAGATTGGAACCCAGGCCATCTGATTTCAAAACTCATGCTTTGGGACTTCCCTAGTGGAGCAGTGGTTAAGAATCTGCCTGCCAATGCAGGGGACATGAGTTACAGCCCTGGTCTGGGAAGATCCCACATGCCGCGGAGCAACTAAGCCCGTGTGCCACAACTACTGAGCCTGTGCCCTAGACCCCGCGTGCTTCAGCTACTGAGCCCATGCGCTGCAACTACTGAAGCCCGTGTGCTGCAATTACTGAAGCCTGTGCACCTAGAGTCTGTGTTTCGCAACAAGAGAAGCCACCACAATGAGAAGCCTGCGCACCGCAATGAAGAGTAGCCCCCATTCGCCACAACTAGAGAAAGCCCGCACACAGCAACGAAGACCCAACGCAGCCAAAAAATAAATAAAATTAAACAAAAATAATAATAATAATAAAGTTGCTAAAAAAAAAAAAAGACTCATGCTTTGACCACTAATCCCTGTGTCTACACTAGAGCCTGTTTTTAAATTCTCCTCTTGGCTGCTCTTTTCTAGGGGTCTCAGTTGCTTTCCTCCAGGGCTCTGGACTGGGCATTTCCTTGACTTCATGTTTTCTTCTGTCTGCCTGCTTCTCCCGGCGAATTCCATGTGGAGGATGGAGCAGAGTCCAAAGAGCAGGTAAGGGAGATATCCCAGCAGAGCTTTATGTGAGTTGAGTTAGATGGGGAAGTGATGGGGCAGATGATGAGGGGTGGGGGGGGTGGTGAGAGAAAGAGAGAGAGAGAGATTTCTTTCACTGATTTAGTTATAAGGGTAAAACTAGTTAGTAAAGTCATTGAGTCTCTTTCTCAGGCCTTTTTATTTATTTATTTTTCTAAATTTATTTATTTCTATTTGGCTGCATTGGGTCTTCGTTGCTGCCAGCGGGCTTTCTCTAGTTGCGACAAGCAGGGGCTACTCTTTGTTGCGGTGCGCGGGCTTCTCATTGTGGTGGCTTCTCTTGTTGTGGGGCACAGACTCTAGGCAAGCAGGTGTCAGTAGTTGTGGTTCGTGGGCTCTAGAGTGCAGTCTCAGTAGTTGTGGTGCATGGGCTTACTTGCTCTACAGAATGTGGCATCTTCCCAGACCAGAGCACGAACCCATGTCCCCTGCATTGGCAGGTGGATTTTTAACCACTGTGCCACCAGGGAAGTCCCAGGCCTTTTTATTTTTTTTACTTATTTTTTTGCGGTACACGGGCCTCTCACTGCTGTGGCCTCTACCGTTGCGGAGCACAGGCTCTGGACGCGCAGGCTCAGCGGCCATGGCTCACGGGCCCAGCCACTCTGCAGCATGTGGGATCTTCCCGGACCGGGGCACGAACACGTGTCCCCTGCATCGGCAGGCGGAC
>NC_041229.1:39066063-39081100 GCF_002837175.3 Physeter macrocephalus
CAACCACTGCGCCACCAGGGAAGCCCCAGGCCTTTTTAAATGAAACGCTTTCTTCCTCAGTGGTCTGAGGCCTGAGAATATGCATGGACAAAGAATTCTCTGCATAGATCCCTCCACCCCTCCAGATTAAGCCCTTGGAGGCTTAATCTGGGCTGCCTTCTGGATAAACAAGAATACCACCTTGTTCCAGTTATTTTTGTTGTGTAGCAAACCACCTCTAAACCTAGAGAATATGAATTGTCACATCTCTGAGGATGCTGTGGGGTGACTGGACTGAGCTGACAAGTTCTCCCTCAGGGTCTTCTATTCAGCTGCAGTCAGATAGTGGCTGAGTCTGGAGTCATCTGAAGGCTTTTTTCCTGTAGCCTAAATCTGAATGGCTGGAAAATCTGGGGCTGGTTGGGCTTCTCTCCATGGAGCCTCTCCATCTAGTTAGGTTGGGTGTTCTCACAGGATGATGGTCTCAAGGGTAACTGGCCGTCATGCACTGGGACTGGTTTGTACAAATTTGTAAGAACTGATTCTGTGTATTTCCTTCCAACCCTGCATTCAGTGCTGTCACTTTGGTAGCTTGAAATCAGCAATGGTGGGAGGGAGTATTTATAGAATAAAAACTGGTAAACACTACAAATCAGGGGGATTCCCCCCGCCCCAGAGAGCCAGGTTATCACCACATGACTTTATATGGTGGTTGGCTTCCCCCAGAGTGAGTGGGCCAGGAAAACCAGGAGGAAGGTGCAAAGCTCCTGAGAACCTAGCCATGGATGTCCCCGAAGGTCACTTTCTTCTTATCCTATTGATCATCAAGTCCCTAAGGCTATCCCTGATTCAAGAAGAGGAGAATTATCCATGTCCCATGGAAGAGTATAATAGAGGACCTGGCACAGAGTAGGTGTTCAATAAGTGTTTGATGAATGAATGAATGAATGAGTAAAGTCACTTAAACTCTAATGCATATGTACTTAAATCACTCTAAAAGTGGAAAGCCTTCTGGAAAGTTTTACTTCAACATCAGAGAGGCCAATGATTTTTAAGTCCCCAAAGAGCCTAAATCTAAAATTGCCTGATATAGATCTATTTACATTCTGTCTGCAGGTATTCACAGACCTGTTTTCTCAAGCTCTTCCCCTTATGTACTCAACTGGGACTGTACACATGACAATGGCAGAATGCTTTTTTTATTGATGTTTTCATACTATGTAAGTTTGCTTAACCTCTCTAAGTAAATCGCAAATTCCTTGAGAGAGTTCTCACCTATTTCTTTGCCACTCCTCCTCCCCACCTTGCCAAAACTCGATAATCATACATACATAAACACACAGATACTTACAAGATATATGATAGAGATTATAAGCTGTAAAAGAGAAGGAAAGAAGGAAAGGAACTAAGAACTCTTAATGGCTGTGTTTCATAAATGTTCTCATTTAATTCATATTCACCCAGAGAAATAGGCATTATTATTTCCATTTCATAGTTGAGGAAAATGAGTCTTAAGAAAATTTACCAATTTGGTCAAAGCCACACTAGGAAGTAGGGAGCTAGGATTCCAATGCAGACCTGCATGGTTCCAGGGCCTGAGCGTTATGTGTTCTTCAAGCCATCTTCCCACTGCAATATACATCTCCCATCTCCCCCATTCTCTCTGCCTCCCTCCTTGAAGTATCCACAAGAGTCCTAGAAATGCTAATGTTTCTAAACCCCAGATAGGGTAATAAGTGTTTCAAGTTCTGCTCTTAGAAGAAATGTCCTTAAAAAGCTTGGGAAGGGACTTCCCTGGTGGCGCAATGGTTAAGAATCCGCCTGCCAATTCAGGGGACACGGGTTTGAGCCCTGGCCCGGGAAGATCCCACATGCCGCGGAGCAATTAAGCCCGTGCGCGACAACTGCTGAGCCTGTGCTCTAGAGCCCGCGAGCCACAACTACTGAAACCCTCTTGTCTAGAGCCTGTGTTCTGCAACAAGAGAAGCCACCACAATGAAATACCCGCACACCGCAACGAAGAGTAGCCCCCAGTCGCTGCAACTAGAGAAAGCCGGAGCGCAGCAACGAAGACCCAACGCAGCCAAAAATAAATAAATAAAATTTAAAAAAAGATTCTTGGGAAGACAAGAAGCTTGAAGTGTCTTATACTAGGAAGGGAGTGAGCCTGGTCGCAGAGAGGTCAGCTAAGCGGCTATTGCAATAACCCAGCCAAAGATTGCTGGTGGGACAGACCAAGGTAGGGTGGTGGGATGGGTAGGCGAGAAAAATTTTGAGGACTATTAAGAAGACAGATCAACAGACTAGTGATGGATCGGATCATGCAGGTGCCAATCAGTCATTGTAGAATCATCACTCTGGCTGCCCCGGGAAGATGAGGCTGGAGAGAGGAAGCTGGGATAAGAGGTTTCCATATTCCTGGAGAAGGTGATAAGGGCTTAAAGTAGCCATGGAAGTGGGAGAGTGGATGGATCTGAGAGATCACATGGAGGCAGAATCTGTGGGATGTGTTGCCACACTAGATGTGGGAATGTGAGGGCGAAGGAGGGGTCAAGGGTGAAGTCCAGAAATCTGTCGTGGACAACCAGGTGCTTTTCACGTAGCTGGGGGACACGGGGGTCGGGGGAAGTTCCGCAGAGTTCAGGTAAGGATAAATTCTGGATGTGCCAAGTTTGAGGTGAATGAGTAAGCAGGCGCTCGCAGCCAGTATGCAGTTGCATTTAAACAAAACAAGCATCTCTTATCTCAATGAGATTCTTTGTTCCATTCAGAGGTTATAGATGAAAGCACTGAATCCTGTGTGGGACAGGGTTCTGTGTCAGGTTATAAAGGGACCCTGCAATTCTCAGTGTTTTCACTTTACTGTGGTTCAACTCTCTCAAAGCCATTTATCACCCTGTAGGTGCCTCCGTCATCACCAAGATGTCTTTATTGAGACTTCCAGAGCTCATAAGACCTGTATGATTCAATTAGTGGCAGTGACTCATAGAAAGTGTGGCAGGTAGATTTCAGGGGCCCCTAGAACCACAGATCGACCATACACACACATGCACACACACCAAAACTTAGAACTCGCATGGACAGGCTCTAAGACGTGTCTGCACGCTTCTGCCCCACAGGAGAGCACAGCCATTGTTTACACAAGGTCCCTGCGTGTCAGGACAAGGAGGCTGGGCCTTTGTCTCTGCTACACTCTGAGGAAGAAGGGAAGAATTCAAGCCGGCAAATGAGCAAATGAAGGCTCTCCAGAGAGCTGCTGCTTTCCTATACACTAGCTTTTATCATGAGACCCTCTAAGGGTTCTACCCAAAACACAAAGCCAGTTGTAGGAAGACAAAGCAGGTAGGACAGCCCCAGCCTAAGAAGACCACTTGTAGTTGCTTCACCAAAGGGTTCATTGTCCCACTGTTAGAACAGGCACCTGAAACCAAGCCCGGGTTAGGTTTCCATGCCACTGCAGCCTGAGCTGAGTGGTCACCCAGCTCAGGGCCTGCCAGCCCACCAGGTGGGTACCAGCTGCCTGGGAGCCAGCTGTCCTCCTCACCCAGAATGTCCCTTGACCCGACTCCAACTTTACCCTGAGGTGCCCTAAAAAGTGCCCCCCCCAATCAAGCTTTCCTGAATGGAAACCCACTAAAGAGGAGCTTTCTTACCTGAGGGAAGGTCCTGGTGCCCAGCTGTGGAAAAAACACCGAGTTCCCACAGACGTGACAGGGACTCACAGGGCAGATCTGTTGCTTTTAAAAGAAGAAAGGTGACTTCATCTCTGGTGCCGTGGAGTTTAGAAGAGCAACAAGTGCTTCCTGGCTGAGTCAACTCGGCCTCGCCAGTGATGACTCCATCCAAATTATGCAGCCGCTGCCCAGACACGCTCAGCCTTCAGAAGGTGAAGCGTTGGAATCTGACTTGCCCTGTTGTTTTCAAAGAGCTTCAGAAAGTCCGGAAGCACTAACCGCCTTCACCAGCACCAGGTGTAGGGAAACCACACACTTATTTCCCTAAGTCATATCATTATCTCCCAAGATCCAACATTCTAAGGAAGGAAAACAGGTATTTAAACATCTGAGTGGTAAAAATTCTCGGGGAAGGAGGGGAGAGAGAAGAAGCAAAGATCTTTCAGGCAGGAGGAGGGGCAGTGAGAAGCTGGAAAGGATCACTGTGCTAGGAGATTTGCAGAGCTGGTGATTTGTAAGCCTACAAAGATGACAAATAGGTGATGGTCTGGAGTTTGCAGAGGGGAAAATATTCAGTTCCGCAAAGGGAATGAGTCACTGTATGAAAGGAAAGTTGACAGTCTTTTTAATGAAGGCAACCTATTTTTATTTTCTTTTTATTGCATGTGGTACCACTCAACTCATTTGGGGTCATTTGTAACATTAATATATTAGCTCATAACATGCCCACATTTCACCAAATTTGGGAAAAGAGACATTTGTTTAAGTCAGGAATTTTCTCTTTTGTATGCTAAAGGTGAGGCTGGAGCAATCGGATTTGTAACATGGGATTCAAGGTCATGTCAAGCTACCCAGGAAGCCAGGCACCTCTGCTTGATGTCACATCCTTGAGCTAAACTTTGGGCAGACCTTCTGGCTGTGGTGCCAGGACAAGGCATGGTAATGGCTGTGACCTCCGTTGGAAGTAGGGCAGAGGGTTGACCTTAGCAGCTGACTGCCCTTTCTATCACACCTCTACTTCAGGAGAGTGTACAGCGACTTGGGGTCACTAGGCATGTGTCCAATTTCTTGCTGAACTATTTTGAGGCTTTGGGGGTCTTCCTGTGTCAAGCTTCACTCCAGAGAGGGTAAAACAAGAAAAAAATCTCTTTCTGTTGAGATAGAGATATTCAGTTCCAACATTAGAAAGGGGTTTTTGAATTCAGAGATTTAAGAAATGCCAACATGGCTTGTAGAAGGATTTGCAAGTCTTCTAGTCAGGGTATAAGTAGTGAGAAACGTAGAAGAAAGAGGAGCAGAGTTTCATCAATGTTGAGATCAAAAAAGGGCAGGAGGCATTTTTATTCGGTTTATCATAGACTCCTCAGAGCCTTGCACAGAGAGTAGCACACAGCAGGTGCTCAGTAGATAGAGAATAAATGGTGTCCGACAGCCCCTTCTGTTCCAGATTTCTAGAACAGATCTGTTGAGGACTTTTTGTTAAATTGAAGTATAATTGATATACAATATCATTGTAGTTTTGTATGTGTTCATCATAGTGATTTGATATTTATATACATTGAGAATTCTTAAAGTCACCATCTGGTAAGCAAGGCAATTGCAGAGAGCATGAGACAGTGGGTCTTATGGAATACAAGAGACACTTGGTCCTTTGCTTTGCCTCAGCCCCCAGGTTCATCGCCACAGTTAGAATAGAGTAAAGAAAGCCAGTTTCTGGACCCATGAGTCCCTTTTGCCTACCCTGTTCCCCTGTACATCAGCTAGACTCTGGTGTCTTTCCCCAGGGCCGGGACTCCATCTCATGGGCAATCTGCCAATTCTCTTCAGTTATCTTTGTTCTCAGCATTCCATTATAGAATGTTCAAACTTAGAAATGTGTTGAAAGAATTTTATAGTGAACACCCATATACATACCACATAGTTTCTTCAACTGACGCTTTACTGTATTTGCTTTATCATACATTAATTCTCTATCCATTCCTCTATCCATCCAGCCGCTCATTTAATTATTTTTGCTATTACATTCCCAAGTAAGTTGCAGGCATTAATACATTCCCCAAAGTACTTCAATGTGATTAACCAGAGTTCAAAATTTGTTTACAATTCCTTTATTTCTTTTCGGATGAAAATCGTGTACAGTGCAATGCAAAAATTGTCAGTATATCATTTGATGAGTTCCTATAAATGCACACACCTGTGCAACCCAGACCCTATCAAGAAGGGACAGAACGTTGACCATCACCCTAGAAAGTTTCCCATGTCCTTTCCCAGCAAACTCCTGCCTTAACACTCCTAGAGAGATCCAATATTCTCATGTTTTCACCATTGATCAACTTTGCCTATTCTAGTACTTCATATAAATAAAATTGTACAATTTGTATACTTTTGTGGAATTTCTGTTCACTCAGCATGTTTTGGGGATTCATCCATCCATGTTGTTGGTTTCTTTTCATTGATGAATAGTATTTTACTGTATGAAAATGCCACGGTTTATCCAGGCTCCTATTAATGGACACCTGGTCCTCCAGTTTGGGGCTATGATGAATAAAGCTAATATGAACATTTTTGGACACACTTTTTGTGGACATGTATTTTTGTATCCCTTTAGTAAATACCTAGGAGTAGAATTGCTGGGTCTTAGAAAGGGGATGTATTTAATTTATATGAAACTGGAAGATCTTTTTCAATGTTTTTGACCATTTTCCCCTCCTACCAACCATGTACATTTACATTTTTCTGACAATATTTGGTGCTGTCAGTCTAATTTTAGCCATGCTGGTAAGTGTGGAATGGTACTTCATAGTGGTTCAATTTGCATGTCCTTGATGACTAAAGATGTTGAACGTTTTTTCACATGCTTACTGGCCATTAATTTACCATCTTTTGTGCAGTGTCTGTTCAAATCTTTTGACCATTTTTAAATTGAGTTGTTTGTCTTTTATTATTGAGTTTTAGGAGTACTTAGTATATTCAGAACACAAATTCTTTGTCAGACATGCTTTGCAGATATCTTCTCCAGCCCTGTGGCTTGCCAACACATTTTATTAATGACATTTCTTCTGATGAACAGAGACTTAATTTTGATTAAGTGTAAATTTTTTTTTTTTTTGGCTTTTGTCTTCTCCCAAGTCATGAAGATAATCTCCTATGTTTCCTTCTAGAAGTTTTATAGCTCTGACTTGTATATTTAGGTCTATGGTCCTTCACAAATTGATTTTTGTGGATAGTATGATTTAGGGCAAGATTAATTTGTTTCCATATGAATATGTAATTATTTCAACAACATTTGTTCCTTTCCCAATAGGGTTGCTTTAACACCTTTGTCAAAAATAAAGTAAATGTCTAAGTATGGGTCTATCTCTGGGCTCTTTATTCTGATCTATCCATCTGTTTGTAGATCCTTGTGCCAGCATTGCACTGTCTTAATTATTGTAGCATTAAGGTAAGTCTTGAAGTCAAGTAGTGTTAAGTCTATACCTTTGACTTCTTTTTTCAAAACTTCTTTGAATACTCTAAATTCCTTACATTTCTACAGAAATTTTAGAATCAGCTTGTCAATTTTGACTAAAAAGCATATTAGGATTGTAATGAATCCATAGGTCAATTTGGTAATTGCCATCTTAACAATACTGAATCGTTCAATCTGTTAACTTAGTGTATCTCTCCATTTATTTACATCTTCAATTTCTCTCAGCATTGTTTTCTTGATTTTCTCTTTGTCATTGATTTTCAGCAGTTTGATTATGATATGCCTGAATGTTTTTATCTTTGTTTTGTTCGGTTTTGTTTCGATATTAATCTTTTTTGGCATTTATTGAAGTTTTAGAGTCCATAAATATTTGTCTTTTTCCAAATTTATAAACTTTTCACCCATTATTTATTCAAATACTTTTCTGTGTTGTTCTTTCTCTCCTCTCTTTCTGGGACTCCAATTACATGTATATAAGACATTCTGATATGGTTTCAAAGATCTATGAGTCTCTGCACATTTATTATATCTCTGTTCAGTTTGAATCATTTCTGATGATCTATCTTCTAGATCACTAACTTTTTCTTCTTTCATTTCCCTTGTGCTTTTAAGCACACTTATTGAATTTTTATTTCAGATATTTATTTTTCAGTTCTTATGTTTTCATTTGATTATTTTAAAATAATTTATATTTATCTGCTAAGATTTTCTATATTTTCATTCATATGGACATATTTTCCTTTACACACTTGAGCATAGTTACAATAACATCTTTAAAATTTTTGTCTGCTAATTCCATCATCTAAGTCATCTTAGAGTTGGACTCTGTTGATTGTGTTTTCTCTTCAAAATCTGTTTTGTTGTATGTTGAATAATTTTGTAGTGTATCTTGGTCATTATGAATGATATATTGTAAAAAGTCTGGATTCTATTATGCTGTTCTAGTGAGTATTGACTTTTCTTTATTCAAGTCTTTAGAGTGGCTGAACTCAAACTACAAAACCCTGTCTCCCCAGTAGCAGCTGGAATTTCAGTTCAGCTCTTTTAGCTGTAGCTGGGACTCTTAAAGTCTGCCTCTTACATATGTGGTTTGGGGTCAGCCATAGGTCTGGGCAGAGTTTATTCATAGAATGTAGGGCTTCCCTTCTGCCCTGCATGTCACAGACAGGGCCCTATTCTTAGGCTAAAAGTTGTAAATCAGGAAACTTACCCCATGCCATTCTCTTCTTCCAATGGTTCAGTCTCCTCTGGTTTTTGCCTGTTTTTTTTCTCTCCAGTACCTTCAACTAGGTGTTCTTATATTTTACCCAGAGTTTATATTTGTTATCTACAAGATGTATGGTCCAAGAGGAGCTACTTGGCCATACCAGAAGGTTTCAATTACCTTTTGAGTCATCTAGTTTACTTTCAACAAGATAATTCATAGCTCTTTCCTGGGATACTATTTATGTTTTATTTCAAGCACCACCTCAGATTGATCGGTTATGTTGAAGTGGATACTGAGCTTCATCAGAAAAGGGTGAGATAATCTATAAGAAATGTCTGTCTTGGACAAAGGAGAGAAAATGTAAGCTGGGTATTTGTAATTTCTGTTATGGTTACTTACAAAACAATATAATACTCAGCTGTTTGTACCTACTAGAACATCTTCTTGAAGTCTGTATTTGCTTGTTTGATGGTTAATCTTCCCCATTAGATGTAGACTTCATGAGAGCAGGGATTGTGCTTGTAAAATTCACTCTTATACATTCAGTGTCTATCATGTGGAATACAGCAGGCTCTCAATAAATATCTGCTGAGTGAGTGAGAATAGTGTCTGATCGGGACCCATTCCAACTTGGTACAAGTTATCATCAGTGATCTATCTCTGAAAAAATTAAACAATTTTAGGAATACCTAATCCAGTTTCATTTTCCTTTTAGTCTTACTTTAAAAATTATATAACCAATGTGGAGAAGCAAATAGAGAACACAGTTTAGCAAAAATAAAATAAATCAAATAACCCCATTTTTCTCCTCACAGACATAACCATTTTTGTAACTTTTTTTTCACATAGCTTTTTATTATCCTTCAATTTTGTTTCTCAGCCTTGGGTGCATATTCTAATTATCCGTGCATCTTTGAAAAGTCATGATGTTCATGTCACATCCCAGACCAATTAAATCACATTCTCAAGGATTCGGACCCAGGCATTAGTATAGTTTTTAATTTCCAAGATGATGCCAGTATGCAATCATGAGGACCCAAAGATGTCCCAGCTAAGACTATGAGAGGTTTTTCAGATGTTATTTTCTGTATCCTACATGATACAGTCCGTGCCCTCCAGGACACTTCAAAGAAAGCAAGACTTGAAGTAACTAAATATGAAACAATTAGAAATCAAAAGGACACCAAAGATACATAATCAAGTGCTAAACTGCATAGAAACTGTGAGTTAAATGTGCCAGAATGTGCCAGAATAGACATTCCTGAGTGAGATCAGAAGTGGACTCACCTGTACTTCTTACTCCTGGGCAGGCAGCCCAGTTACATTGAGGGAGTCTCCTCCCTCTATAAAGGTTTGGTGAAATGGGCACTGTGACATGTTAGAATGATAGATGATGCTGATTCTACTGCTCTCTTCTTTGAAAATTTCTGCTTTATAGAATCCTAAGTCCCCAGGTTCCTGGCTTCCACCCTCTCTTGGTGGGAAAGCATTTTAATTTTTTTTTTTTTTTTTTTTTAGTTTCATCTGTCTTTGTATTTTTTTTAACTGTTTTAAAATTAATTTTTATTGGAGTATAGTTGCTTTACGATGTTGTGTTAGCTTCTACTGCACAGTGTGGGAATGAGTTTCAATTCTTTAACTGACTTCAGAATTTGAGAAGACCAACCCTCAACCAGAGAATTCTGTGGAAAATGCCATGGCTGACCAGGTACCCTGCCCCTCTGGAGTGGAACCCAGATAAGTTGGGCATAAACATCTATCCCCACCCTATTTCTCCAGCTTGCCCTAGGGGAACTGATCAGCAACCAAGCGTAGACCCTTGTTCTTGACCCAGGTGGTATAAGAGGATCTGCTGGGAGATTGCAAAGTACCTATTCTTAAGCCCTGCCCCAGAGCAATTACGTAGAATCTCTGGGTAATGGTACCCAGGCATTGGTACTTTTGCAAAGGCTCCCCAGGAAATTAGGATGTGAGAAATATTGGTGAGGTAACTTTGTGGTCCATTCTCATGGGTTGTGGGTGGATCTGAAATCTCCCTTCCTGCTACTCCTAGAGGCAGCCAGGCCTTATGTTAAATAAGATAGGGTTTGAATCCCTGCTTTGCCATGTATTGGTTGTGTGATATTGGCTAACTTACTGAACAGCTCTGACATTCCATTAGTCAATGGTAAAAGAGGCAAAGTAATAGCTCCTACCAATGAGATTCCACAAGACACCACATATAAAACATTTGGTACACACTGTACCTAATAAACGTCCGCTTCCTTCCTTTCCTGTACCTACCAGCCCCACCCTGCCTTAGCATTGCAATAAGAGCTACAGGCAGCTCTGGCTTGGTTTTCTGCTATTTCTCCTTGATTTGACCGCGGTCACTGCATCAGTCTGGATTTGCAGCCCTTGTCCCTGGATCTGGCATTCTGATCCAGGCTCTTTAACTTGATCCGGCTCTTCTTTCCTGCCTTGCAGGTTCCAGGCCCAGTTTCCAACACCTGTTTCTGTTGCTCAGCCCTAAGCCCCAAAGTGATGGTTTCTAAAAGTAACTGGCCCCATGTTGCTCCAGCTGACTTTTAGCACTGGGAGGGGGTGGGGCTAATTTTAGACTTGTCCTGGACTAATGTCTGAGAAAAAGCAAGGCCAGGCCAATCCAACTTACCCCCTCCACCGCCCAACACTCAGTATGTGGGTTGGAGTTTACAGAGAAAGTTTGAGGAGATGTTGCCACAGGGTTTGTGTGTCTGCATCCTACCAGGCACCTTTTATGGAAATATAATACATGAAACCATTTGCCTCAAAATCTATTTGGATTTGAGCCTCAGGGGTTGTGCTGAGTGGGAATAACCACAATGTAAACCAGAGTTTTTGATATGCTAATGCTTGTTCTGAGCTGGGATGGATTGTTTTCTGCCTCCCGGGGGACAGGACCAGGCAGGTGTGAACAGGGCCCTGGACCTGAGAGCCTGCAGGAAAGAGGTTTATGAAGAGAAAAGACAGAAGCGGTTACTCATTTATTTGTGTTTTAGAGAAACTGAGAAAGAAATAGGATGAAGCAGCATGGTGACAGAAAGCCCTGATTGAGAGAAGTAAGGATGACTTGGCAGGTCCTAGAACAGGCCTGGCCCAGAGAAGGCTTTTATTGACCATTTGCTGCATGAGTGTGGAGTGAAAGACTTCTGAGGTGGAGAAAAAGAGAGGCTTCAGGGATGCCCAGTGAGTATCTCGTGCTTTGGAAGGAAGGGCAACCAGTTCCGAGCAAACTGGGTATCAAAGGACTGTCCAGGGGACCCACAGCATCAGAAGGGATTTGTGGCCTCTGGGTCAAGAGGAAATGAGAGAGGAAATTAACTCTTACAGAGTCTGGCCCATAGACTAACAACAAAGAAGTGTTGAGGTCCCCCAGGGTTAAGAGATAAAGAAGACAGAGAAGATTAGTGAAAAGAGTAGGGCCTTTAGAGTGAGTCAAACTACTGATAGTTTCCCCGCTCCATCACTTAATGCTGTGTGATGTTATGCAAATTACTTAACTACTCTGAGCCACAGTTTCTCTGTATATTTATTAAACATTCACCAACAGATATTTAATGAACATTCACCAACAATTTACTGAGCATCTATTACATGAGCCAGACAGTTGGATACTGTGGCGAACAGACCCGTTTCTTGTCCAGATGCATCTAACAATCTGGTAGGGAAGGCAGACAAGAGAACAGGACAAGACAAAGGCAGATGGTGCTAAGTGCTGTGAAGAAAGTAAACAGGGTAAAGGATGGAGGGTCATTTAGAGAGGGATAAGGAAAGCATCCGTGAGGAGGGGTCTTGGAACTGAGCTCCGAATGGTGGGAAGAGCCAACCCTGCAGAAGAACGCTCTAGGCGGAAGGAAGAGCTGGTGCAAAGACCTCCAAACAGCAGTGAGCTGGACAGGTCTACAGAACAGCAAGGATGTTCTGTAGACCTGTGGATGGGGAACAGTGAGCCAAGAGGAGGTGGACTGAAGTCAGGTGAGAGAGAGGCAGGAAGGCACAGGGCCTTGAGAAGGAGTCTGAATTTTGTAAGAGGAGAATAGCTCCCATTTCCGGGAGCATGACAGGCAGGGCTGGAGCTGCTCCAGTGGAGGACACAGTGCAAGGCAGACTCTGAGGGCAGAGGCGGTGAAGAAGTGTGTGTTAAAGAGGTGCTGGTGGGACTTGATATCCTTAGAACGCCTCCTGGATGTCAGCTGGAGCTGAATAGGTAGGAATCCCTGCCAGAGACAAAAAACATTTGCAATCTTGTCTAAGACAGAACGTTTTTTCTGTTTTTTGGCCTCTCAGTATGCCTTGTGGGATCTTAGTTCCCCGGGCCCTAGGCAGTGAAAGCGCTGAGTCCTAACCACTGGACCACCAGGGAATTCCCAGAACCTTTTTTTGATTAATATAATTCAAAATCTACTTCTGGGAAGAAATGAGTGCTCCTGGTAAAATGTTTAACTAATCAATTTTCTGATCAACTTTAACTAGATTAAACTTTGTTCTGGGAATCTAATCACCTAACCTCCTACTTGCCAATTGTCTTAATGTTTAGCCAAATGTTTAACCAAATAATCTTTCTTTTCTTTTTGTATGTAGTCCAATAATGATGTAACTATTCTCTTCTCCTAAAAAAAACCCAAAACCCTACCAAAAGTGAATCTTTGAATTCGTCGACTGGAGGCCTTTTCACCTGCCACAAGATTGTAATAAAACATTGACCTGTGCTTTCAATGAAATTTTCTGGAAAGTTGTCTGTAACACCCTGGTGTGGTAGCCAGTAGACGTGTGAAGACTTCTTCAAGTTTTCTGTGAGCCTGTGGCCCTTTCGCCCCCTGAGCTCCTTCCTGTAGCTCCTGTGCTGTCTCTGGCTGCACATGCCTTAGCTGTGGGACTTCTGCTAAAATCCAGCTCCTATGAGCCCTTGTGATTTGGTGAGGAGTGAGAGGAAGGCTATTATGCATTGAATTGTGTCCCCCTCATTATGAGGTACTGGGGTCCTAACCCCAGCTCCTCATAACGCCATCTCATCTGGAGGTAAGTTCTTTACAGAGATCATCAAGTTAAAATGAAGTCATTAAGGTGGGCCCTAATCTAATATGACTAGCTTCCTTGTAAAAAGGGGAAATTTGGAGGCAGACCTATACCCAAGAAGAACCATGTGAAGATGAAGGCAGAGATCAGGGTGATGCTTCTACAAGCTAGGGTACACCAAAGATTTCCAGCAAATCACCAGAAGCTAGGGGAAAAGCATGGAACAGCTCACGGCCCCCTGAAGGAGCCAATCCTGCCGACACCTTGGGTTTCGAACTTCTAGCCTCCAGAGCTGTGAGACAATGCACTTCTGTTTAAGCCACCCAGTATGTGGTACTTTGTTATGGCAGCACTAGCAAACTAATAGGAGGACTTTAAAGGGAACATTTATAAAACATGATTCTCAAAGCCTCCTTCAGCATCCTCAGCATGGAGTAGCACAGAATCTTTGACCTACCTTGTCCTAGCCTCTCTCTTTCTTTCCAGCTCTTTCTCCATCTCCCTTATACTCTCCTCCCAACTCCACCCCTTCTCCCTCTTTCTTCTCTCGTCTCCTCAGAAAAAAAACAAAATTTCTTTTCTTATATCATGCATAAGGGTCTCGCGCCCACCTGAAATAACTTATCAAATTTTAAAGTAAATTTTGTATACAATTATAATAAATGCCCACAATCCTTAAGGTAAAGCTTGATGAAGCCCAGCTTTCCTGCTGAGGCTTCCCTCCTTCCCCCCATCCCCCGACAGTGGATCCTAGACACTCAGAACCATGTCCTTCAGAGCTGCCACTTCCCAATCCTTGAGGTTCTCCATTCATCCAGAGAGGCCCTTTTCATTTTAATCACGCAAGGAAAACATGCTGAAGATATTTTTTTTAATGTGGGGAATTAACAAAGATTAAGGTATCTTTCCATTGCTTTTTTTCAGCTCCTGACTTCATGTTGACATGGGAGCAGAAAGTGCCTCTGGATTTTTGTCCTCTCTTCTTATGCCTGAGGGTGGCTCTCACCGCCCAAACTTCTAGGAGGGAATGATGACCCTTCTCTGTAAAGGCTCTTTTCCTCAGCACTGGTTCTGTGAGGTAATTAGAGCAGAAAAATGGGTGTCGCATGGGTTGAGTTAAATTTGACACAGAGCTAGACCTTGAGAGTTAGCATACAAGGAGAAAATTGCATAGAATTCAAAATAGCATAGAAAGTCTCTTATAAACTATCATTTTGGGGACTGAAATGCTATTTTCCAGTAAGTCCAACACAACTGTTGCATCCTACACAGAAGTAAACTGCCATTCCTTCAGATGAAGTAGCTGCCTTTTAGACAGACAAGCATTGTACTGTGTCATTTTATCTAGCATCACATTTAGAATGGCAAGTATCTCAAACTGAAGCTGACTGAGGGAGCCTGAGATTCATGTCTCCCATCTCACATTCCTTCTGGAGCACATTTATTACATAGACTGGTTTATTAAGCAGAATTGCCCACAGTATTTAAATGGTTGTTCTCTCTCTTGAACCCCAAGTTCATAGGGTTTGATTTGCTTCATAATGAGCCTTCACCATATAGTAATTCAGATAAATTTTTATCATCTTAAAAACCCATTCAGAGGGCTTCCCTGGTGGCGCAGTGGTTGAGAGTCCGCCTGCTGATGCAGGGGACACGGGTTTGTGCCCCGGT
>NC_041229.1:39081250-39083114 GCF_002837175.3 Physeter macrocephalus
GGCCCGTGAGCCATGGCCTCTGAGTCTGCGCGTCCGGAGCCTGTGCTCCGCAATGGGAGAGGCCACAACGGTGAGAGGCCCGCGTAACGGAAAAAAAAACAAAAAAGCAAAACATTCAGAATTTGTCTTTAAGTGAAAATCACCTTTAAGCGGAATTTTGTTTAAAAAGGAGGAATAACTGACTTTACTTTCAGTGGTGTCAGCTGCATCAGACTGATTTGCAAGAGACTAAACCTCCCACTGACAAACAAACAAACAAACAACAGAAGGGCTATACTTTATTATTATTATTTTTTTTTTGGTACGCGGGCTTCTCACTGTTGTGGCCTCTCCCGTTGCGGAGCACAGGCTCCGGACGCGCAGGCTCAGCGGCCATGGCTCACGGGCCCAGCCGCTCCGCGGCACGTGGGATCTTCCCGGACCGGGGCACGAGTCCGTGTCTCCTGCATTGACAGGCGGACTCTCAACCACTGCGCCACCAGGGAAGCCCCCAGAAGGGCTATACTTTAAAAACAGCTGAAGGAATCAGAGTGTTACCGTGGAAGCCAGGACTTGAGGGGACAAGGTCTCTGAGTGAAGAGGAAACTCTGGTTGAGGTGAGCCTGATACTTTACCCTCTCCTCAAGGGATTTGCCAGCTCATAATTAGTTTAGGTTGAGAGACTGAGAAGCCAAGCAGAAAGCAATGCAGTGGTTAAGCAGAGCTATGAGCATAAATTGAAGTTCAGGACCACCAAGGGAGCCAGGATAGAAGGACCAAGAGAGAAAGGAGCACAGTGAAGTGATTTTGACAATCTGAGATGCTTTTCTCCTCAAAGCATTTGTCTATTCATAAGTTGCATGGTGTCATGATGATTAGCCAAGCAGAAAGCATCAGATAAGAGGCTGAGAACTTAGGCAGGCTTCAGCCATCTCAGCATGGTAAGGAGAGGGAACCTGGGAATCTTAGGCTTGCATTTGTCATTTTGAGAGCTGTGCCCCAGAAATAAGGGCAAATATGAAAGAGACTCAGTGTTACAAAAATTGAAATCAGTTCAATCCCCATTTGGACTGCCTTGGAGAAGTAATTTGGGCTATAAATTTACAGTAGGTGACTGTTGCCCACTGACCTCTGGTTACAAAAATAAGCAGAGGCTCTAAGGCAGCCCTAGAAGGCAGCCCTTTGCAGGAATTCTGATAGAATGGCTGTGCTCGTCCCCAAGTTCAGCAGCACCTGCCCCTGTTTAGGTACCACTCGGAGTGTGATATAAAAAGAGGCTTTAAGATGTATATTTGTCCTCAAGGCATTTGCCATCTATGGGGTGGAGGAGTGGGGGTGGGGAGGGGAGGAGACCAACCAAAGAGTGTGACAAGTGCTATGAAAGAATGAATTAAAAAGATGTCCTGGGAGCTTAAGGGATGGGGCACCTAATCTACTCTTGAAGTATGTGTGTTGGGGGCAGGAGGGGAGAGGATTCCCCAAGAAAGTGACACCTCAGCTGAGTCCAAAGGACCAGTAGGATTTTCCCAGATGAAGAAGGTGAAGGGTATTAAAAGCAGGGGGAATAACATGTGCAAAGAAAAAGAGAGCATGACTTGTCCAGCAAACAGCAAGTAATTTCGTCTGAAGAACTTACACAGTACCATGAGGGGAGAATCAAGAGGGAAAGCTAGAGAGAGAGGCAGGAACCAGATCATGAACCGGAAGTTAAGGAGCACCTCAAGCCATGCTCAGCAATTTTAACAGTCTATTTGAAATGGTACACTTACCTAGGGCAGTGCAGCACAAGACCACATCACTTTGTTCCTTCTAGAAGCAGTGTTTATCTCATATGATGAACTCTAATTGCCAAGTGCACATGTCTTTTTTTTTTTTTTTTTTTTTT
>NC_041229.1:39083152-39122665 GCF_002837175.3 Physeter macrocephalus
GGCTCCGGACGCACAGGCTCAGCGGCCATGGCTCACGGGCCCGGCTGCTCCGCAGCATGTGGGATCTTCTCAGACCAGGGCACGAACCCGTGTCCCCTGCATCGGCAGGCGGATTCTCAACCACTGCGCCACCAGGGAAGCCCAGTGCAGATGTCTTTGATGAATAAACTGATCAATAAAAAGGCTAATATTGCAGTACAGGTGGCAAGTTATCATGGCTTGAATTGGTGAGCAGCCTTGTAAAGGGAACAGATATGAAAGATATTTGAGAGCTGGACCTGGCTGATTGGCCTTCGTGAGTGAGGGCAAGGGAGGAGTTAAGGACGACACTTAGGTTTCTAGCTTGGGCAATTAGACTAATTTTCTTAGGAAAAATAATTTTAGTCAGTGCCTTATTTATCTGCCTTCTAGAGTGAAAGCATCTTAGATGAAGAAATCCAAAACCACAAAAATATATTGAATACTGGCTACTTGTCAGGCACCTCTATTATCCCATTCATTCCTCCCAACAACCCAAAGAGGTTAGTACTATTATATTTCACCATTTGAAAGATAAGAAAACCTGTTCTAGATCCCCCAAATAGTAAACGGATGACTTAGAATTTGAGTCCAAGTGTATCTTACCCTAGAACCCGAACTCTTAATATTAAGCTTTTTTAGGCGATCGTACTTGGATTTGAACATTAAGCTGCTTTGAGTTTGTTCTTGATTCCACCCAATTTGGTGTGACTCATAGAGCTGACCCCACAAGTGATGTAGGTCCTCTTACGCTGGGAGCCTTGGATGCTGTGTAGGCGGAAACTGTGCCAGTGGTTAAGTGGGCTGAGGCCTGAGAATGGAAATCCAGGGGCCTGGGGCTGGTTCTTAGCCCCCTCCCCTCTGTGGGTCCCATCTGGGGAGGCTCAGAAACAGGAGCTCTGCCCAGCCATTTAGCATTTCTGCTGAGGAGCCACGCTTGCCATGAAAACCAATTAGTGTCAGCTGGGTGCAGGTGCTGTTCCCAGGACTGCGACCATGAACAGCACTCAGCAGCATGCACAGGGAACTCATTACACTGGCGCTTCCGTCCCATCCCTCTTCCTCCAGAAAGGGGACCCGGAAACGCTCTATTGCATCCCTCTCTGAAAGGACAGCAGCCCCCTTCTCTCTCTAGCCCTCCAATGGCAGACAGACACATTTTAATCAGTACGGCCTACGACTCCCAGATTGCCTTCAATCTCCTCCTGGATTCATTGGCTGGGTCTCTGGGCCCAAACCAGGCAGTGACCCTAATGATCCTGAGAATAATCATTCCCATAATCACAGCTTAGAATCTACAAAACACTTTCACTTGGATGAGCTCCTGTCATCTTCACCGCAGGGCAGGGTGGGTATTATCATTGCCCTTGCAGAGGAGGAAACCAAGACAGAGTGGTGAAATGACACTGGTCGGTGACCACTTCAGGGTGAGTGCTGTTCTCACGGGATCGCCTTAGAACCCAGGGTCGGTGAAGGCAGGGCACCCTAGCCTTGGGTACCAGCCAGGAGTGGGGGTGTGGTGGATTTTCTAGGGCTGCTGCTGTGGGTGATTCCTTGGAAAAGGAGAACTTCTGAGCTGTTCCCCTTTGGTGCCCAGGGCTCATGTGAGGAGCTGCCTGGGCCCAGCCCAAATCTGTCTGCACAAGGCTACTCCAGTCTCTCCTGCAGGTTAGAGGGCCAAGAATCTTCACCCACAGCTGTTGGGACAGGTCTAGACTCCTCCTAGTTCTCCCCAGAGAGGAATGTCAGCCAATCCCTATGCCAGGCTGACAGGCTGCCCTTCAAAACAGCCTCGAGAGAGAGGCCTGGAAGTGGTACCTGTCATCTTTCTCACCCCTGGGAGCTTTTCACATCAAGTTTGAATGGAATCTAATGCAGGGTGGGCAAACTGAAGCACGCTCTCCTGTAGAGGTGATGATTGCTTCCCTCCCCATGCATGGTTATTTGGATGAGGCTTACAAGTCCATTTGAAAGATGTACGTTTCTGTCTGCAAGCAAAGCTGCATGCCAGCTCCCTGCCCTGGGCCCCCAACGCTCTTTGTGAGGTCTGTGTCTGTCGAAGACACCTCTCATCACCTTGGATGAAGTCCCCTGCCCCTGAGCCAGTCTTTTTCTATTCCCAACATTCCAGGAAATGGAAGGAAGGCAGGAAGGAAGGGAAGGAATAAAAGGGTCAGGGGCCCTGGTCAATTCCATTACTTTGGTCTATAGGGGCAGCAATACAACTTTAGGTTCAAGAAACCTGGTGTTGAATCCTGGTTCTGCCACTTAGTTCTGTGTTCGTGAACAGGTTTCTCCACATTTTGGAGTTTGGATTCCTTAGCTATAAAATGGGGATATTAACACCGGCTCAGCCTGACTCAGAAAGATGTTGTGAGGACTGCGTACCATAAAACAAGGCAAAGTGCTTTAGTGTAAGCCTGGGACAGCCTCATTGCTAGGACTTGCCCTATCGGCAGTTCTGATGGGGAGGTCTACATTACCAAGCCCAGTTTGGGCATGGAGACTGGGGCAAGCAGAAAAGAAGCAGTGGGTTGGTGGGCTTCCATTCAGGAAGACAGGCAGGCCTGGGGCATCAGGATAGAGGAAAGCCATGCCCACAATTTCAGCTTTTCTCTGGGCCTTAAATTTTGCATAAATGGCTATCTGCCATGATTATGATCTTACTGAGCCTCAAGTGATTCTGGAAGGGGAAACCTCTAAGTGAAAGCTCCACAGGAGTTAAGGGACAGGGCTGGGACTAAACTCTATGCCTCCTGAGGCTTATGCCTGTACCCTTTCTCCATATCAGTCATCCTGATAGGGAGGGACATTTTGATTTGGGGATAGAGCAAGGAAAGTTGAGATTATTTTGGAGAATGGGCCACTTCAGGGAGATTCGGCCTGGGCTAAGAGGAACTGTAACGAGACTTGTCTAAGGACCATGGCATAGGATGAAGGCCCTGGGAATCTGAACAGGAAGTAAGGGAGAAAGTACAGAAATGTACTCATTCATTCCTTGGTTCACCCATTCATTCATTCTGTTAGGCTTTCCAGACAAGCGGGACCTGGAATGATCAGATCCAGACTGGCAACTTGGGGGCAGGAGAAGCTCACGGAGTTGGTGTGGGGGGGATGGAGGAAGGGATGGGGACGCTCTTAGATCTGCCAGCAGGGGTTGTCAGATCATCAGCATGAGTCTGAAACAATAAGCAAAGTCAGGCAGATGTAAGGTGGGGGCAGGAGAAGGGCAGGGAGTTGGTGTGGGGGGGGATGGAGGGAGAGATGGGGACGCTCTTAGATCTGCCAGCAGGGGTTGTCAGATCATCAGCGTGAGTCTGAAACAATAAGCAAAGCCAGGCAGATGTGTAACCAGTTCACCAACCCAAAGGGACTGGTCAGAGAAAGATCTAGTTCCCAGGGCTCAGGACTGAAACACAAAGCTCCAGAGCAGAGTGAGAAAGTCTTAAAGGCTGGAGCTGGGCAGGGAGAAGATAACCTGGGGGAGCTCCCTGAGTACAGGGGTTGAAGGGTGAGAAAGAGCTGGAGAGGTGAGAAGTCAGATGGAAAGGTTGCCAAGGTAAGGCTTTAGATTTATTCCTGGGACACTGGGTACCATAGGAAGGTTTCCACAAGGGAAGGGGCATGATTGGGGTTGCATTCTAGAAAGATCACTCTGGCTGCAGCAGGAGTCACTGGAGGAGGACCAGTAATTAGAAGGCTGCTGAGGGTCTTATTTGATTCAGTGACAATGGTGAGAGAGAGAAATGAGAGGTGTGAAGAGACAGAATCCACCTGACTTAGGAATACTTTGAGTATGGAATGACGGGTGAAGCAGAGGGCAATGTCCAGAATGACTTCCAGATTTACTGACCTGGAGACCAGAGACCTTGATTCAGAACCCCCAGTTGGCCATTATTTTCAACGTTGCACAACACAGATCCCCTTGTTGGCCTCGGTTTCTACTTCTCAGAACAGGAAAGTTGATCTGGAGTAGGGATTTTCTAATTACAGTCCCCAGGGCCAACCTGCTGGGTGTGGCTGGATTCAGAAGATCTGGCTCACGTGCTGTGACATTAGGCAGGACACACTATTTCTGAACCTGGGTCTTCATTTGTATAAGTGGAGATAATTATCCATTTATTCAAGACATAGACACACTCGGCAAGAGATGAAAAGACTGAAACTTGGTTTGTGCCTCAGGGAACTCACAGCCCAGGAAGAGAAGCAGACATATAAACAAATTATTATAATACAATGGAGTTTAGTGAGTGCCATGATGATGTAAAATGTAGATGGAGGGAGGTGGCCCAAAGAAGGCAGGGACAAGAGTGCAGGAGCGGCATCTAGAGATAGGACGAGAGTAGCCAGGTAGATGCCGGGAGAGCAAGCTTCTCTGCCTTGAAAGAATCAGACTGAGCCTTGCCTCCCCTCCCCCAACCCTTTGTTGCCCTTCCTTGACCCTTACCTCTCCCTTCTGCCATCTAAATAACAAACCTCTTCCTTACCTGCAGGTGAGGCTCTGAGGGATTTCTCAGAAAGCAAGACTTTGATCAGGTCCATATTATTAACACCCAGCATCATGAGGTGGACACACCAATGGTGAAAGTCCAGGCATCCGAGACTCCACTTCCTTCCATAAGGTGATACTGACATATGGAGACTAGGTTGTGCAGGTTCTGGAGAGCTGATGCTGCATTTAGTTCATAGTTGTATCCCCAATGCCTCACACCATGCCTGGGACATGGTAGGTGACCAATACTTGTGTGTTGAATAAATAAAGCTCCACAGAATCTTTCAACTTCAAAGGGTCAGTGCCTCATTTATTTCCCAGCCTCCAAGCAGAGCTGCCTCTCAACCACCACACCTCGACTGTTCAGGCTCTTTAACAGATTTAATGGCAGCCACCTAAGAAATAGGCAGGGATGGAGCACATCTCACTTTTTTTTTCAGATTTTTTTTTATTGAAGTATAGTTAATTTACAATGTTTTGTTAGTTTCAAGTGTACAGCAAAGTGATTACATACATTTTAAGTTATACATATATATTTATATAGATGTATTCTTTTTCAGATTCTTCTCTATTATAGGTTATTACAAAATATTATGTATAGTTCTCTGTGCTCTACAGTAGGTCCTTGTTGCTTATCTATTTTATATACAGTAGTGTGCATATGTTAATTCCAAATTCCTAATTTATCTCCCCCCACCCCTAGCCCCTCTAGTAACCATAAGTTTGTTTTCTATGTCTGTGAGTCTATTTCTGTTTTGTAAATAAGTTCATTTGTATCATTTCTTTTAGATTCCACATATAAGTGACATGCTATTTGTCTTTCTGTCTGACTTATGTTCCTTAATATAATCTCTAGGCCCATCCATGTTGCTGCAAATGGCATTTATTTCATTTGATGAGTGCACATTGGGCACCTCCTCTGTGCCAGTCTCTGGACACAGAGATGAATGTGACCTCAAGAATGTCACAGCCTAGTTGGGGGACAGATATTGCATTCATAATTGCCATACAGTAGAAGCCCAAGGAGGAAGGGATTGGCAATCTAGGTGGGAGATGCTTGAGCTACATCTTGAAAAATGATAGGTGTTCAACAGGTGGCTAGGCTGGTGGGGCCAGGGGAGAGAATATGGTCGCTAGGATAAGGGCATTTAATACGAGAGCTACCCATAGGTATAATGTTTACAGCAGTGCTACTCAAAGGGCTAAGGAATTCTCCCAGCACTGCTTCCTTCAACAAGGAAGTCTTATGATAAACAAACTGTTGGGCTGCATCCTGTAGGCCTGCAAGGCTGTACTTGCCCAGCTTCAAGACTGAAGAAAGAGCCTGGAATCAGTAACAGACATCAGTAGTTTAATGGATGGGGTAGTGTATATGACTTAAGCAAGGTCCTGGAGTGACACCCCACCTTGTGTGGTGGATGGTGGGCAGGGCATGGCATGGCAGAAGTCTTCACTCCTGGGGTGGGGGAGATTGCCAGTTATAAGGGGAGTTGACGTCAGGTTGGCTCATCGGTTACCAGGGAAACCAGCAGAGGGGCATGCCTCTCACTGCCCCTTTGATAAGAGCAGCCACTAACTGGGGCCTGGGTCGATTATGCAGGAAGGTCAGTGTTGTGAGTAGGGTGAGGGTGAAGCAGGCACTGGTCAGGCAGGGGGTGTACAGGGAGTGAGAGAACAGCCATCTTGAGTGGCCTGACCATACACCAACTGCCCTCTGAACTAAACTGTGTGTTTAGTGACCACTGATTTACATTCTGGCACAGGCTTCTCTATGGAATTATTAACAAATGATTTGTAGACAGGGGTTTTGCCCCCAGAAAAATCTTACGAGGTTGGCAGGGTAAGTATCCATATATTCATTTTACAGGATGGAAGTTAAAACTCATAGAGGTTAAGGTTCAAGTCACACTGCCGGTCAGCAGTGAGGCCGGGATTCAGAGCTGGGAGGCCCCTCCTAGCCCTCCTCTTTTCTAGGCTGCGTGGGAAAGCACCACTGACTGGTAAGAAGGCTTCATGTCCAGCCCATCCCTAGAAACAAATGTCAGAAAGAGAATCTGGTATAGGTGGTCACATGTGTGACCTCAAACGGCCTTTCTCATGTTCCTCTGCCTCATATTCTTGCCGTATCATAAATAGAGGCAGGATGACTCTTCCTTTCCATCCATCCACCCTGGAGCCACCCCCATGTGCCATCCCAGGAGGGCCTCCTCCAGCTCAACCCTCTGCTTGAACACTTGACATTTCACTACCTAGAAGGGCTTGGCATCTGCCCCGTGGGAGAGATTATCTCATAGATACAGCAAGCATCTCCTCAAAATAGGCTTCACTTTCAACAGATGTCATTCTGAGCATGTTGTTCTTACCTTGGCCAGGTGGGCCATGTACTATGCTAGGATAGGCAAGCTATCCTGTCTATTCCCTTACAACACAGCTCCCTAGGCAGGGCCTTCTCCCCTACCCACCCGGCCACAGGTGAAGAAGCCAAGAGCAGTTGGAGACAGCTATGGAAGAAGTCACACAGGCCAGGAGAGAAGGAACCTTCCAGGTCTCAGGAAGTATATATCTGCAGTTATGATCTGGCCATTCCTCCAAGCAGCAAGCTACTGGGGAAAGCTCCAGGGTCCAGCTGTGTGGTTTCCACAGCCATCTGACTGTGGGACATTCCATGAAACTGGAGTGAGCTGCAGAGGGTCAAGGGCTCTAAAGCCCAGATTCCTGGAACACAACCATGCATCTTGTCCTGGAGGGGTTCCTGCCTGGAAAGGACCTCAAAAATGGCTTCTCCCAGTTACAGACCCTCAGCTGGGAAGAAGTCTGGGTCTCCAGACTTTTAGAAGCTGAGTCTGGAACGTCAGGAGGATAAAGAAGTAAACTATTAGACATTTATTTCTCCAAAGAAGATAGACAGATGGCCAAAAAGCACATGAAAAGATGCTCAACATCACTAATTATTAGAGGAATGCAAATCAAAACTACAATGAGGTATCACCTCACACTGGTCAGAATGGCCTTCATCAAAATATCTAAAAACAATAAATGCTGGAATAGGTGTGGATAAAAGGGAATCCTCCTACACTGTTTGTGGGAATGTAAATTGGTTCAACCATTATGCAGAACAGTATGCAGGTTACTTTAAAAACTAAATATAGAACTACCATATGATCCAGCAATCTCACACCTGGGTATATATCTGAAGAAAACCATAATTCGAAAAGAAACATGCAACCAAAAGTTCATCGCAGCATTATTTACAATGGCCAAGACAGGGAAGCAACTTAAATTTTAGCTATTGAAAGAGGAATGGATAAAGAAGATGTGGGTCAAGACGGCAGAGCAGAAGGACGTGTACTCACTTCCTCTTGCAATAGCACCAGAATAACAACTACCTGCTGAACAATCATTGACAGGAAGACACTGGAACTCACAAAAAAGATACCCCACATCCAAAGACAAAGGAAAAGTTGCAGTGAGAAGGTAGAAGGGGCATAATCAAAATAAAATCAAATCCCATAACCGCTAGGTGGGTGACTCACAAACTGGAGAACAATTATACCACAGAAGTCCACCCACTGGAGTGAAGGTACTGAGCCCCATGTCAGGCTTCCCAACCTGGGGGTCCAGCAATGGAAGGAGGAATTCCCAGAGAATCAGACTTTGAACACTAGCAGGATTTGATTGCAGGACTTCGACAAGACTGGGGGAAACAGAGACTCTCAGAGCACAGACAAAGTAGTGTATGCATCAGGACCCAGGGGAAGGAGCAGTGACCCCATAGGAGACTGAACCAGACAGACCTGCTAGGGTTGGAAGGTCTCCTGCAGAGGCAGGGGGTGGCTGTGGCTCACTGTAGGGACAATGACACTGGCAGCAGAAGTTCTGGGAAGTATTCCTTGGCATGAGCCCTCCCAGAATCCACAATTAGCCCCACCAAGTAGCTAGGTAGGCTCCAGTGCTGGGTTGCCTAAGGCGTAACAACCAACAGAGAGGGAACCCAGCCCCACCAATCAGCAGACAGCGGATTAAAGTTTTACTGAGCTCGGCTAACCTGAGCAACACCCAGCTCTACTCACCACCAGTCCCTCCCAAGAGGAAGCTTCCACAACCCTCTTAGATATCCTCATCCACCACAGGGCAGACAGCAGAAGCAAGAAGAACTACAGTTCTGCAGCCTGTGGAAAGAAAACCACATTCACAGAAAGACAGACAAAATGAAAAGTCAGAGGACTATGTACCAGATGAAGGAACAAGTAGAAACCCCAGAAAAGCAACTAAATGAAGTGGAAATAGGCAACCTTCCAGAAAAATAATTCCAAATAATGATAGTGAAGATGACTCAGGACCTCATAAAAAGAATGGAGGCAAAGATCAGAAAGATGCAAGAAATGTTTAACAAAGACCTAAAAGAATTAAAGAACAAACACCTAGAAGAATTAAAGAACAAACAAACAGAGATGAACAATACAGTAACTGAAATGAAGGATACACTAGAAGGAATCAAGACAGAATAAAGAAAAAATAATGAAAAGAAATGAAGACAGCTTAAGAGACCTCTGGGACAACATTAAAAGCAACAACATTCACATTATAGGGGTCCCAGAAGGAGAAGGGAGAGAGAAAGGACCCAAGAAAATATTGTGAAAACTTCCCTAACTTGGAAAAGGAAATAGCCACCCAAGTCCAGGAAGCGCAGAGAGTCCCAAGCAGAATAAACTCAAGGAGAAACATGCTGAGACACAAGGTAATCAAATTGAAAAAATTAAAGACAAAGAAAAATTATTAAAAGCAACAAGGGAAAAACGACAAATAACATACAAGGGAACTCCCATAAGGTTAACAGCTGATTTCTCAGCAGAAACTCTACAAGCCAGAAGGGAGTGTCATGATATATTTAAAGTGATGAAAGGGAAGAGCCTACAACCAAGATCACTCTACCTGGCAAGGATCTAATTCAGATTCGACAAAGAAATCAAAAGTTTTACAGACAAGCAAAAGCTAAGAGAATTCAGCACCACCATACCAGCTCTACAACAAATGCTAAAACAACTTCTCTAAGTGGGAAATTCAAGAGAAGAAAAAGACCTACAAAAAGAAACACAAAGCAAATAAGAAAATGGTCATAGGAACATACATATCGATAATTACCTTAAATGTGAATGGATTAAATGCTCCAGCCAAAAGACACAGGCTCGCTGAATGGATACAAAAACAAGACCCATATATATGCTGTCTACAAGAGACCCACTTCAGACCTAGGGACACATACAGAAGGGATCAATCCAAGAAGAAGATATAACAATTGTAAATATTTATGCACCCAACATTGGAGCACGTCAATACATAAGGCAAATGCTAACAGCTAAAAAAGAGGAAATCGACTGTAACACAATAATAGTGGGGGACTTTAATACCTTACTTACACCAATGGACAGATCATCCAGACAGAAAATTAATAAGGAAACACAAGCTTTAAATGACACAACAGAACAGATATATGTAATTGATATTATAGGACATTACATCCAAAAACAACAGATTACCCTTTCTTCTCAAGTACACACGGAACATTCTCCAGGATAGATCACATCTTGGGTAACAAATCAAGTCTTGGTAAACTCAAGAAAATTGAAATCATGTCAAGCATCTTGTCCTACCACAATACTATGAGATTACAAATCAATTACAGGGGAAAAAACCTAAACACAAACACATGGAGGCTAAAAAATACATTACTAAATAATCAAGAGATCACTGAAGAAATCAAAGAGGAAATCAAAAATACCTAGAGACAAATGACTACAAAAACAAGAAAATCCAAAACCTATGGGATACAGCAAAAGCATTTCTAAGAAGGCAGTTTATACCAATACAAGCCTACCTCAAGAAACAAGAAAAATCTCAAATAAACCATCTAACCTTACACCTAAAGGAACCAGAGAAAGAAGAACAAACAAAACCCAAAGTTAGACTACTACAAGCAACTCTATGCCAATAAAATGGACAACCTGGAAGAAATGGACAAATTCTTAGAAAGGTATAACCTTCCAAGACTGAACCACGAAGATATAGAAAATATGAACAGACCAATCACAGGTAGTGAAATTGAAACTGTGATTAAAAATCTTCCAACAAACAAAAGACCAGGACCAGATGGCTTCATGGGTGAATTCTATAAAACATTTAGAGAAGAGCTAACACCCATCCTTCTCAAATTTTTCCAAAAAATTGCAGAGGAAGGAACACTGCCAAACTCATTCTACGAGGCCACCATCACCCTGATACCAAAACCAGACAAAGATACTACAAAAAAGAAAATTACAGACCAATATCACTGATGAATATAGATGCAAAAATCCTCAACAAAACTAGCAAAGAGAATCCAGCAACAGATTAAAAGGATCATACACCATGATCAAGTGGGATTTATCCCACAGATGCAAGGATTCTTCAATATATGCAAATCAATCAATGTGATACACCATATTAAAAAATAGAAGAATAAAAACCATATGATCATCTCAATAGATGCAGAAAAAGCTTTTGACAAAATTCAGCACCTATTTATGATAAGAACTCTCCAGAACGTGGGCACAGAGGGAACCTACCTCAACATAATAAAGGCCATATACGACAAACCCACAGCAAACATCATTCTCAATGGTGAAAAACTGAAAGCATTTCCTCTAAGATCAGGAACAAGACAAGGATGTCCACTCTCACCACTATTATTCAACATAGTTTTGGAAGTCCTAGCCATGGCAATCAGAGAAGAAAAAGAAATAAAAGGAATACAAATTGGAAAAGAAAAAGTAAAACTGTCACTGTTTGCAGATGACATGATACTATACATCGATAATCCTAGAGATGCCACGAGAAAACTACTAGGGCTAATCAGTGAATTTGGTAACATTGCAGGATACAAAATTAATGCACAGAAATCTCTTGCATTGCATTCCTATATGCTAACAACAAAAGATCAGAAAGAGAAACTAAGGAAACAATCGCATTCACCACTGCAACAAAAAGAATGAAATACCTAGGAATAGACCTACCTAAAGAGGTAAAAAACCTGTATGCAGAAAACTATAAGACACTGATGAAAGAAATCAAAGATGACACAAACAGATGGAGAGATATACCATGTTATTGCATTGGAAGAATCAATATTGTGAAAATGACTATACTACCTAAAACAATCTACAGATTCAATGCAATCCCTAACAAATTGCCAATGGCATTTTTTACAGGACTAGAACAAAAAATCTTAAAATTTATATGGAGACACAAAAGACCCAAATAGCCAAAACAATCTTGAGGGACAAAAACGGAGCTGGAGGAATCAGACTCCCTGACTTCAGACTATACTACAAAGCTACAGCAATCAAAACAATATGGTACTGGCACAAAACCAGAAATATAGATCAATGGAACAAGATAGAAAGCCCAGAGATAAACCCACACACCTATGGTCAAGTAATCTATGAAAAAGGAGGCAAGGATATACAATGGAGAAAAGATAATCTCTTCAATAAGTGGTACTGGGAAAACTGGACAGCTACATGTAAAAGAATGAAATTAGGACACTCTCTAAAACCATATGCAAACATAAGCTCAAAATGGATTAGAGACCTAAATGTAAGACCAGACACTATAAAACTTAGAGGAAAACCAAATCAAAACTACAATGAGGGGCTTCCCTGGTGGTGCAGTGGTTAAGAATCTGCCTGCCAATGCAGGGGACATGGGTTCGAGCCCTGGTCTGGGAAGATCCCACATGCTACGGAACAACTAAGCCTGTGAACCACAACTACTGAGCCTGCGCGTCTGGAGCTTGTGCTCCACAACAAGAGAGGCCGTGACAGTGAGAGGTCCACGCACCGTGATGAAGAGTGGCCCCCGCTCGCTGCAACTGGAGAAAGCCCTTGCACAGAAACGAAGACCCAACACAGCCAAAAATAAATAAATAAATTTATTTTAAAATAAATAAATAAAAATTTAAAAAATAAAATACATTTCCCTGAATTCAGGAAATAAAACATCTACATTCAAAAAAAAAAAAAACTACAATGAGGTATCACCTCACCCCAGTGAGAATGGGCATCATCAGAAAATCTACAAACAACAGATGTTGGAGAGGGTGTGGAGAAAATGGAACCCTCTTGCACTGTTGGTGGGAATATAAATTGATACAGCCACTATGGAGAAGGTATGGAGGTTCCTTAAAAAACTAAAAATAGAATTACCATATGACCCAGCAATCCCACTACTGGGCATATGCCCAGAGAAAATCATAATCCAAAAAGACACATGCACCCCAATGTTCACTGCGGCACTATTTACAATAGCCAAGTCATGAAAGCAACCTAAATGCCCATGGACAGATGAATGGATAAAGAAGATGTGGTACATATATACAATGGAATATTACTCAGCCATATAAAGGAACAAAATTGGGTCACTTGTAGAGACGTGGATGGACCTCGAGACTGTCATACAGAGTGAAGTAAATCAGAAGGAGAAAAACAAATTTCATATATTAACGCATATATGTGGAATCTAGAAAATGGTACAGATGAACCGGTTCGCAAGGCAGAAATGGAGACACAGATGTAGAGAACAAACATATGGACACCAAGGGGGGATAGTGGGGGTGGGTGGGATGAATTGGGAGATTGGGATTGACATGTATATACTAATATGTATAAAATAGATAACTAATAAGAACCTGATGTATAAAAAATTTATAAATAAAATTAAATTTTAAAAAAAGAAGGAAATCCTTCCATTTGCAACAACATGAGGGCATTATGCTAAGTGAAACAAGTCAGAGAGAGAAAGACAAATACTGTATAATCTCATTTTCATGTGGAATCTAAAACTGAGGACATAGAAAACGAGAGCATGTTGGTGTTTGCCAAGCGTAGGGGGCAGGGATAGGTTACAAAAAAGAAAGCAAAAAGGAGATGTGGTACATATGTACAATGGAATATTACTCAACCATAAAAAAGAACAAAATAATGCCATTTGCAGCAACATGGATGGACCTAGAGATTATCATACTAAGTGAAGTAAGTGAAACAGAGAAAGACAAATATATGATATTGCTTATATGTGGAATCTAATTTAAAAAATGACACAAATGAACTTATTTCCAAAACAGAAACAGACTCACAGATCTTGAAATCAAACTTATGTTTACCCAAGGGGAAACGTGGGAGAAAGTGATAAATTAAGATATTGGTATTAACATATACACACTACTATATACAAAATAGATAACTAACAAGGACCTACCTTATAGCACAGGGAACTATACTCAATATTCTGTAATAACATTTATGGGGAAAGAATCTGAAAAAGAATGGATATATATCTATTCTTTGTTATATATATACATATACATATAAACCTGATTCACTTTGCTGTACACCTGCAACTAATACAACATTGTAAATCAACTATAATCCAATAAAATTTTTTTAAATAATAGCATTTAATAAAAAATTTTTTTTAAGTAATAACATTTAAAAATAATAGCATTTAAAATATTAGAGTGAGTCTTACTATATGCTATATATCTTCACCTTGGCCTGGAGTCCCATATTCTTAGTATAATAGAGAAGGAAGAAGAATACTGGACAGCAGTTAGGAAATCTGAACAGCAACTCTGCTTTGACCAACCAGGGCAAATCCCTTAACCTCTCTGAGCCTCTGCTTTCTGCTGTATAAAATGGGGATGCTGTTAACAATTACAGCTGCCTCAGGAGTGGGAGATGATCCCAACCAATGCCAAGGGCTATGGGAAGCCATCAGACTCCAGCTGGCCATCCCCCTGATCACAGTGCCTGCCATATTATTTACCTCTCTATTCTGTTTACTTAGATCCATTAGCCCCATGTACTGTGATTCTCCCTTTCCCTCTTTTCTTTAGAACAACCTTATAAGATCCTCCCATACTGATAAATTTTGTTACGGAACCAAACTTGGGTCTGCTCGCTCATGCACAGTAAAGCCAATCTACTGACACCAGATTGTGGTGAAGGAGAGTGCAGTGCTTATTGCAGGGCACCAAGCAAGGAGTCCACGGCAGCTAGTGCTCAAAACACTGGAACTCCCCGTTGGGCTTTAGGGAAGCATTTTTAAAGGGAAGGTGAGGGAGGGGAGTCCCAGGGTATTGATCAGCTTGTGCACAATTCTCTGATTGGTTGATGGTGATGTAACAGGGTGATGTCACAGGGGTTAACATTATCAATCCTTAGGTGCCAGTAGGTCTGGAGACTACATGCTCATGGTCATCAAGTAGTTAATTTCTTCCATTTGGTGGTAGTTTTAGCATCTGTAAAACAACTCAGGAAATGTGCATCTGATACTATTATCTAGGTACTTCAGAGAGGAGCTAAAGCAGAGGACCTAGGTGGAGGGATCTGTCCCGGGAAGGCCCCAAAGTGTTCTGCTCGGTTACAATTTCTCTCTTCATCCAGCTGTGACCATCTTGAAGTCAGGGTCCTCACCTTGTTTGTAATCACAGGGCCTAGCACAGTGTCTACCTGATCCAATAAGTGTCTGCTGGGTGAATGAAATTTTCTCCCGACAGAAACCCCATGTGTTGATTTTATATTTAACAAAGTATTGACTTTATATTTAACATGCACTTATCTTAGGCTCACTGTACCAGGCATTATTCTGAGCATTAAACATGCATTAGCTCATTTAGTAAGCATTATTGTTATACCTATTTTATGTCCTTCTCTTTGGGATTTTGACCATTTGAGTCCTAACTTCCTTGTTCCTGCCAATACCCTTTAAAAATTATATTTTATCTATATACAATATAATTTTTAAAATATATATTTATGTAAGGGTATATGTATATATACACATATGCTCTTAAATAGATATATTTAATATAAGTTAAATATATATAGTTCCTGTTTTATAATTTTTCTCAGCAAGAGAGTTATTCTGATACAAACTAGTCCACCAGAGTTGGAAAAAGAAATACTTATCCTTATTTTATACACGAGGAAACGGAAGCATAGGAATGTTCAATAACTTGCCAGATTACTATGTTTGAGTGAAACATTTACTCATTTTAAAAAATATATTTACTAAGTACCCACCATGTTTTAGACACTGTCTTGGGCACTGAGGACACAAAATTAATAAGCCAAGTCCTTGTGTTCCAAGATCTCAGTGTCCAATGGACATCACTTATAATTCAATGTAGCTGGTGCAATTACTGATGAAGGTACATGTGCCCCTGGAGCTCAAGCAAGGGTTTATCATGCTGACCTACACTTCCTTCACTACAGAAATTTCCTGCCTAGAATACAGTGAACTTCTTATGATCAGAGTCTGTGACTCTTTCACTTCTCAACCCCACTGCCCCACACAGTGCCTGGGACAAGGTCGGTGCTCCATTAACATCCTCTGAATTGAGTTAAATTAATTCTCAAACAGGGAAGGAGAAAAGAAGATAGTATAAAGGCCATAAGATAATGGAGATTATCTTAGCCTGGTAGTCAGGAATCTCTGGTCTACCAATTAGGTGAGTAACTCTGTGTGAACATGGAAGTCACTTCCCCTGTCTGGGCCTGCTTCCTCATCTGCAGATTGGAGAGGTTGGACTGTATAACATCATAAGATCTCTTCTAGCACTAGGTCCCTGTAGCTGAGTGTGACCCAGAGAGGATGAATGACCACAGCCCACCCCATTGGGTCCCCATGTGCCCTGTTGGGCCTCAGTACTGGGCCAGACAGTCTGTCAGACAAAACCAGGTGACTGTTCCTAAGTCAGTCTCCCCTCCTTTCTCCCATGGAAAAATGTCGAGTGAAAAGTTTTTCCCGGGTTCACCTGGCAAATGTCAGAAGTCTTCTTGCCTACGAGAAGCCAGTCAGAGACAGGAGTAGTGCAGGAAAACATTTTCTAGGTCCTCTTCCCCTGGCCCTGGCTCCAGTCAGCCTACTGTCCAAGCACAGAGTTTACTTTCCTGTTTGAGAAAATATGCCGTCTCTATGGCAGGCACAGTGCTCACCCTGGCTTCAGTATAGGAAGGAAGCCAATTCCCTTGCCTCGTCTGGCTGAGGGAGGCCTCTCTTTCCAGACGCCCATCTCTCCATCTCCCTGGGATCTGGACATTCGCACCAATGCATCCAGAGAAACAAGTGGACACAGATCCACCCTCAGCTGATTGGTGGGAGAGATCTCTACCCCCTGAGAGGGCACCTGCCCCCAAAAGGCTCTGTTGAAGCACAGAAGTACTGGAGCAAAAGCAGCAAGGGATGGTGTAGAGATCCAGCCAGCTTGCCTCCTTTTATGGATAAAAGACTGGACCCAGAGAGGGCTGGTGGCTCTCCCAGGGCCACACCGTGGATTTGCAGGGTGGGGCAGGGAATTTAATATCACAGTAAGACAGCTCAGCTGGTCCCCTGGGCTGGGAGCATGGCTTGCCTTCATGATTGAATCACACAACCAACTTTTGGGCCCTTTTCTCATCACAGGTCCTGCGGGCAGCAGAGCTCACCAGCCACTCGGCATTCCCCGGCCGGCTTCTCACCAAAACGCTGAAGTCAGCCAGGGGCCGCATTTGGGCCCAATTATGTATTTCCAAACATCCAACTCCAGAAGTGGGAGGAGGGAGACAGGCAGCCAGGGTTGTTTTTGTGGATTATGCAGTTACTGACCTAAATTTCATATTGGGGGAAGAATTATTTTAAAAAGAGGAAGAACTGCCGCAGGTGACACTGACACGCTGGAGAAAGTGCTGAGATGAAATGCCTGACTGAGGTCTTTGAAAATGTTATCTGTTTTAATTGGACATGTCTCTTCAGAACTAGCTGGTGGCAGGCCCATCATGGGTGGCTTTTAATCAGTGCGTCTGCACACTGAAGAAAGAGCACTGGGGCGGGGGCCAAGGTGGGGAGATGTGATTCCAATTTGAAATACGAAAATTTAGGAGAAGGACTTTATTTAAAGCGAAATTGCCAGGCTCCTTCTGCTTTACGCCTTTGTGAGTAGATTTTTCTAAGGAGAGAGAAACTCTTCTGCTCTTGAAGCAACAGCCCAGAGTGATCTTCTGGCCCATTTTCTTCTCTTTTTTTCAGAATATATGTGTGTGTGGGTGTCCTTCCTTTCCAAGGTTCCCAGCAGCAGAGTTCACTGTTCCTGGCCCAAGGGGTAGTGTAGAGATGTGACAGAGAGGTTCCTGATGCCCAGGGTGGACAGGAGGAGACACAGGAGGGGCCAGGCCTTGTCACTGCAGGGGCTAGGCAGGAGCGGAACAGCCATTGACCTGGGACTCAGACCCTGGGACTCACAGCCAGGCCTGTGCCTTCCTCCTTAAACCTCAGGATGGCGAACCTCTGACGAGATGGGGGACCAGGGTTGCCCCTACATTCATTCCTTCACTCGACAAATGTTGGTTGGACAGAGCTACTCATGGCTAAGCACTGGAAGTCTCACCTTCTCGCGTTAAGGACTCCATTTCCGGCCTTAGTCAGAGGTCTAGGTCCTAAGTTCATCTTGGGACCACCCTGGAGCCGATGCAAACATTTGGGAAGGTCTCAGGACCAACAGTGGTACCTGGAGCTTATGAGCACCCAGCCATGGAGCACCCTGTGGACCACTCACATCCTGAGGGCAGCCTCAGAGCCATTTGAGATTGAGAGACAGTTGTAGGGAGAGGTAAGAAGGGAGAAGTGAGAGATGTGGGATGGAGAGAGCACATGCTGTTAGCTACAGAGTCCGACCAACTCTCCCGAGAGACTCTTTCAGGCCTGTTCCTGCAGCTTAATCTGAAAGCGGTGGGGAAGGGGGGAATTGCTACCTATCTCTGGATTTCTCATTTCTGATTTAAGTATACTCAAGCCTGATTCATTCAATAGTTACTTAATAAGCACCCATGGTGTGTCTGGGACTGCACCAGACTTGGTGGGACCTGTCCTTAAGGGGCTTACAGTGTAGTCAGGAGAACAGTTAGTCCTTGTGCCAACACATTTTTATCAAGTGCTCCCTTTGATCCAGGCCTGTGCTGGCTTTCTGCCTTGAACTGAAGGTCTCTACATTCTTTTTTGTTTTTTTTTTACATTGAAGTATAGTTGATTTACAATGTTGTGTTAGTTTCAGATGTACAGTAAGGTGATTCAGATATATATATATTCTTTTTCAGATTCTTTTCCCTTATAGATTATTACAAAATATTGAGTGTAGTTCCCTGTGCTATACAGTAGGTCCTTGTTGGTTACCTATTTTATCTATAGTAGTGTGTATATGTTAATCCCAAACTCCTAAATCATCCTTCCCCCTTGAAGGCCTCTACATTCTGTTGTGGGAGGGGGACGCTGACAGTAAACATGTAAATAAATAAATAGCACATAACAAGAAACAAGAGAATTTCAGGTAGATAAGTACTAAGAAGAAAAAGTGTGTGTTCGAGAAAGAGCGACAGGGGTGGGGTCTGCGTTAGACAAGAAGGTGGAGGAGGTCCTCTCCAGGCAGGTGACAATAAAGCTGAGAGATGGGAAGGTGCAGCCAGGAGGGTACCGGTGGGATTAGGCACATGAAAGAGCCAGGACAAAGGCCAAAAAGCAACCCATTCAGCATGTTTGAGGGGCAGCAAGAAGGTGAGTGTGGCTGGAGCAACGTGAATAAGGGGAAGCATGCAGAGATGACAGCAAAGCGGGAG
Source organism: Physeter macrocephalus (assembly GCF_002837175.3). Taxonomy (NCBI): domain Eukaryota; kingdom Metazoa; phylum Chordata; class Mammalia; order Artiodactyla; family Physeteridae; genus Physeter; species Physeter macrocephalus. The sequence goes on from NC_041229.1 coordinate 39,102,344, forward strand.
ACGGTGGTCGGCTTATGGAGAGCCTGGATTTTATTCCATGTATGATCCCATCAAGAAGTCGATGGTCTTTGTCTCTCCCCCTTGAATCTGGCTGCCTGACCAATAGAATTCAGGAGATGTGATGCTTAAGAGACTGGGAGCTTCCACTTCCTGTCCCTTAGAAACTTACCCTTGCAACCCAAGCTGTAAGGAAATCCTAACAGCTCCTTGGAGAGGCCCACGTAGAGAGGAACAAGAGCTCCAACTGAGCTCTCAGACAACAAGCAGTATCAACATGTGAGCCGTGAGAGTGGGCCATTCAAGAAGCGGACCCTGCTCAGTCTCCCAAGGCAATAGAAATAAAAGCAAAAATAAATAAATGGGACCTAACCAAACTTACAAGCTTTTGCGCAGCAAAGGAAACCATAAACAAAATGAAAAGACAAGCTACAGTCTGGGAGAAAATATTTGCCAATGATGCGACTGAAAAGGGCTTAATTTCCAAAATATACAAACAGCTCATCCAACTCAATAACAAAAAAACGAACAACCCAATTGAGAAATGGGCAGAAGACCTAAATACATTTCACCAAAGATGACACACAGGTGGCCAACAGGCACGTGAGAAGATACTCATCATTGCTAATTATTAGAGAAATGTAAATCAAAACTGCAATGAGGTATCACCTCACACCAGTCAGAATGGCCATCATCAAAAAGTCTACAAATAACAAATGTTGGAGAGGGTATGGAGAAAAACGGAACCCTCCTACACTGTTGGTGGAGAACAGTATGGAGGTTCCTTAAAAAGCTAAAAGTAGAGTTGCCACATGACCCAGCAATCCCACTCCTGGGCATATACCTGAGAAAACTATAATTCAAAAACAAACATGCACCCCTCTGTTTATAGCAGCACAATTTACAATAGCCAAGACATGGAAGCAACCTAAACGTCCATCAGCAGATGAATGGATAAAGAAGATGTGGTACATATATACAATGGACTACTACTCAACCATGAAAAAGAATGAAATAATGCTATTTGCAGCAACATGGATGGACTTAGAGATTGTCATACTAAGTGAAGTAAGTCAGACAGAGAAAAACAAATATCATATGATATCACTTATATGTGGAATCTAAAATATGACACAAATGAGCCTATCTATAAAACAGAAACAGACTCACAGACACAGAGAAGAGACTTGTGGTTGCCAAGTGGGGAGGGGCAGTGGGGGAAGGATAGATTGGGAGTTTGGGTTTAGCAGATGCAAACTATTATATGTAGAATGGATAAACAACAAGGTCTTACTGTATGGCACAGGGAAGTATATTGAATATCCTGGGATAAACCATAATGGAAAAGAATAAGAAAAAGAATGTATATATATATATATATATATATATATATGTGTATAACTGAATCACTTTGCTGTACAGCAGAAATTAACACAACATTGTAAATCAATGATACTTGAATAAAATAAATTTTAAAAAAAGAAGAAATGAACCCTCCACCCCAGTCAGGTGCCCAGCTGACCCCACATGGAGCAGAGAAGCATTGTTCCTATGAGCCATGTGCTAATTGACCACTCATGAGCAAAATTAATGATTGCTGCTCTTCAATCCACTAAGTTTTGGGGTGGTTGGTTATGTAACAATAGATAACCCAAACAGATGGGAAACCAATAGAGCAGGAGTTTTTCAGCAAAGTTTTTCTGTAAAAGGCTAGATGGTAAATATTGGGGGCCTAGCAGATCAAAGGGTCTCTGTGGCAACTACTCAGCTCTGCTGTTGCAGTGCAAAAGCAGTCATTGACAATACATAAATAAATGAGCATGGCTGTGTTTCAATAAAACTTTATTTACAAAAACACGTGCAGCACCACTCAGCCAACAAGTTGTAAACTGTCAGCTTTGGCAATAGAGGGTTTTAAGCAGCGGAGTGATATGTTCTCATTTATACCTAGAAAGCTGCTTCTGACTGCCACATGCAGGATGGACTGTAAAGGAACAAAAGCAGAAGTGAGGCTATCACCAGGTGAGAGAGGATGAAGCCTTTGCTAGGAGTAATGGGAGATCTCTGTTGGAGGTGGCACTGAGAACTACCAAGATAGCTAATAGCCAATTGATCATTGCTTTGCATTGCTCAAAGCAAAAGGAAGCTATGGGAACTCAGAGGATGAGCACCCACTCTGAGGATGAGGACGGGCTTCCCGGAAGAGACAACTGCTGATTAGAAACTAGTCAGGGGAAGAATTATCCTCCACATGAACAGAGCAGAATAGCAGTCCATGATGGCTAAGCTTCAGGGAGTTGGGAGCTTCAGAAATAAGAGATAATAGGAGGTAAAGACTCTAGAGAGTGGGCAGGGGCCAGATCTTGAGAGATCAGGGGGCCATCCCCTGCAAGATCAAAGATGAACCAGCCTGCTGAGACTCATCTGTGCTTTTCTAGGGCTTCTTCCTAACCATTCCTTCAAATGGTTCCCAAGGCCACACTTCCCAAGGCTCACACTTCTCACTGTGAGTTTGAAGCTCTCCCCTGTGATAGGCGCTCAGATTTGTCATCAGGAGCTTTGGCTGTACATGGAGGCCAGGTTCTGTTTGGGGCACCTGGCATGTAATGGCCAGATCGCAGGTCTCTCTGAACTTCAGTTTCCTCATTAGTAAAATGGCGATGACAATGACCTCATAGAGCAGTTATGAAGACCAAATGGGAAAAGAGTATGAAAATGCTTTGCAAATGCCACAGAAATGCCAGGGTTTGTTAGAATGACAATGTTGATTATTAAAACTCAGCAATCTGCCTGTCTTATAGGGTTTTTTTGTTGTTTTTTTCTTCCCACCACCCTCGCAACCCTTCCTCCTAATGATTTTTCTGAGTTTGGGGGAGACCTCTTTGTTTCTTGCTCCGAAATTCTATGGGGATATGGCCACCACTTTCCTGCTGAGAAGAAAGCCCTGTCAGCTTTGTTCGCTTCCCCAAGATGCCCGGGAACCAGCTTGGATGTTTCTCATGCAGCCTTGGAGGTACATGCTGCAAGCTCCCTGGCCCAAGAAGCGGGACTCACTGTGCCTTCTCGGTGCCCCTTGGAGCCTTGCTTCTCCTGCAGCCAGCCTATCAACATGTCCTCCTGCTCTGTGCTCAGAGAAAGTGCTTTTCCCCGAGATGAGTAAACATGGCCTTTGACTTGCTCTGCAGAGCTCTCCAGGCCTCCTCCTCTTGTTCCTTTTTACTGGCAGCATTTCAGAGAACATTTCAGAAGGCCAGCATGAGTGCAGTATTTCAATCTCGTGGCTCAGTGAGCCATGGAGCTTGACCATCCACCTGAGGCGATCTAGCCCTCAGTGTCGCTCCACAACCTGCAGATGTTCCAGCTCAGCTCAGGGCTACAGTCCTGAGTTCAGTGCAGGCTCCAGTCTTCAAGTCTATGTCACTGCACAGTGTCTGGGATAGCAGTTCATGTGGACTGTAATGTGAATGACACCTCCTGGGGTTGACAGTGCACAACCTGTGCAGCTGTCCATGATGGCCCTACTTACTCATTCTTAACAATGGGCTCTATGGTAACCAGCAGAGCTCAGAATCTCACTGCTCTTTTAAACTGACCAGGCCTTCAGAGTTTGGCAATTCAATGCTTCCAGTGGAGGAGAAGGCATGGGCTTTGGAGTCAGCCTGACCTGGGTGCTAATCCCAGATACTGTGCTTATAAGCTAAAAAACATAGACAACCTCTTCGAACTTCAGTTTGCTCATGTGCAAATAATAATACTTAATGGAATCATTGTGAGAATGAGCATTTTACAAACAAAGCACATTTTATAGATGAAAGGACACAGAGATGGAGCATTGGCTTGAACCCAGCTGTTGACACAAAGTGGCATATGATAGGCACTCAATACATGCTTGATTAATTGAGTAATCAAACTAACAACAAGCTTTTGTGTGGTGATTCAGTGGGAATTTTATTTTATTTCTGTAATTTTTAATGTTTTCCAAATTTCTGACCATGAGTATGAATTAGTTTTTTAATTAAAAAATCCAATAAACATTAACAAATAAGTACAAGCAAAAGGGCAAGAGAACTTAACAATGATCAGAGATGAATTTGACCATAAGAATTATATGCAAATTAGGAAACTGCAAGTACTGTGGGGTTCTCCTTTGTTGAACTTTGGAGCAAGTTCTTATGATTTTCCACCTGACTATTTCCTATCTCCCCAGAGGAGCTTACTCTTTAGTGGAAAGAAAGCCCTATAAATCAAAGTGTGTGATAAGGATAAAATAACTAGGAATAAATCTAACTAAGGAGGTAAAAGACCTATACTCAGACAACTGTAAGACACTAATGAAAGAAACTGAAGATGACACAAACAGAAAGATATACCATGTTCATGGATTGGAAAAATTAATATTATTAAAATGACCATACTGCCCAAAGTAATCTACAGATTCAATGAAATCCCTATCAAAATACCAATGGCATTTTTCTCAGAACTAGAACAAATAAGTCTAAAATTTGTGTGGAAATACAAAGACCCTGAATAATCAAAACAACCTTAAGAAAAGAGCTGGAAGTATCATGCTCCCTGACTTTAGACTATGCTACAAAGCTATAGTCATCCAAACTGTATGGTACTGACACAAAAACAGACACATGGGTCATGGAACAGAATAAAGAGCCCAGAAATAAACCCATGCACTTATGGTCAATTAACAAGAGTATGCAAAGGAGAAAAGACAATCTCTTCAATAAGTAGTGCTGGGAAAACTAGACAGCTACATGTAAAAGAATGAAATTAGAGGATTCTTTTTTTTTCTTGGCTGCACTGCATGGCTTGTGGGACCTAAGTTCCCCAACCAGGGATTGAACCCAGGCCTTTGGCAGTGAAAGGGTGGAGTCCTAACAACTGGACTGCCAGGGGATTCCTGAAATTAGAATATTCTTTAACACTGTGTACAAAAATAAACTCAAGATGGATTAAAGACCTAAATGTAAGACCAGAAACCATAAGAAAGAAAACATAAGCAGAATACTCTTTGACATGAATCACAGCAATATTCTTTTGGATCTGTTTCCTAGGGCAAAGGAAACAAAAGCAAAAATAAACAAATGGGACCTAATTAAACTTAAAAGCTTTTGCACAGCAAAGGAAACCATTGCCAAAATGAAAGAACAACCTGAATGGGAGAAAATATTTGCAAATTATATGACCGATAAGGGGTTCATATCCCATATATATAAATAGCTCTTACAACTCAATGTCAGAAAAACAACCTGATTTTAAAAATGAGCTGAAGACCTGAATAGACATTTTTCCAAAGAAGACAGGTGCCAACATGCACATGACAAGATGCTCAACATCACTAACCATCAGAGAAATGCAAATCAAAACCACAGTGAGATATTACCTCACACCTGTCAGAATGGCTATCATCAAAAAGACCACAAATAAAAAATGTTGATAAGTATGTGGAGATAAAGGAACCCTCGTACACTGTTGGTGGGCATGTAAATTGGTGCAGCCACTATGGAAAACAGTATGGAGGTTTCTCAAAAGCTAAAAATAGAACTACCATATGATCCAGCAATTCCACTCCTGGGTATGTATACAAAAAAACCAAAAACATTAATTTGAAAAGATACATGCATCCCAATGTTCATAGTAGCATTATTTACAATTCCCATGATATGGAAGCAACCTAAGTGTTCATCAACAGACAAATGGATAAAGAAGATGTGGTATATATATACAATGGAATATTACTCAGCCACAGAAAAGAATGTGCAACAACATGGATGGACTTGGAGGGTACTATGCTAAGTGAAATAAGTCAGACAGAGAAAGACAAACACTGTATGTTATTACTTAAATGTGGAATCTAAAAATAAAACAAACAAAGAATATAACAAAACAGAAACTGACTCACAGATATGGAGAACACCTAGTGGTTACCAGTGGGAAGAGGGAAGGGGGAGGGTCAAGGTAAGGGTAAAGGACTAAGAGATACAAACTATTGTGTATAAAATAAATAAACTACAAGGATATATTGTACAACACAGGGAATATAACCAATATTTTATAATAACTTTAAATGGAGTATAATCTATAAAAATTTTGAATCTTTATGTAGTACACCTGAAACAAATGTAATATTATAAATCAACTATATTCAAATTTTTTAAAAAAGAATAGAAACAAAGTATATCACAAGGGCAGTGATTGTGAAAGGTAAGGGGACAGAGGAGAGGTCCTGACCTGGCCTGAGAAGCTGAGAGTTGATGAGTCAGAAAAGGTCCCAAGAGCAATCAACACTTGAGCTAAGCCTTGATGAGTGACCAGGAATTATCCAGACGGAGGAGGAGCAGAATGCTCTGGGGATGCAGTGGCAGGACACTTGGCTTTCTGATCCTGGGCAAGTCACTAACCTCGCTTGATCTCGACCTTTCTGTGAAATGAGATGGTCGGACCAGCTCTCTGGGGCTGAATCCTGGCTACAGGTGAGAATTGTCTGGGGCACTTAAAAGAGTGCCAAAGCCCAAGCCCCACCTCGAATCAATTAAATCAAAATCAATAGGGGTAGAAATCAAGTGACAATATTTTGAAAGGACCCCAGGTAAGTATGAAGTGCAGCCAGGACTGTGGGCCACCGGAGCAGAAGGTCACTACATTGTTTTCTGAGTTTTTCTCTTTCAGGTTGAAATAAGCCTGATACAGCTTTCCCTTTCATTTTTTTTTCACTAATAAAAATTTAACATTATAAGATATTGTAAAAGGGAATATACATGCATTTCAAAGAGGTAAATAAATCTTGGAATGGCATCAAAGCATGAAGACAAGTCAAAATAGAGGCTTTCTAACAACACATTTATATGCTCCCCAGAGACATTTGAAAAAAAAATTATGCATCTACCTTACCCTAAATTGTTGAAATAAATAATGTAGCTTTTCCTAAGTTCAAAAAAATTTTTTTAATGTTATAAAACAAAAAATCATCAAATTGCTTTTTTTTTTTTAACCATTCACAATTAATGTGGAAAGAGAGTGGTGGGAGAGAAAAACCAACAAGAAGGGTGTTGTTTTCACACTAGTAGTTCATTGGTACAGTCAGTTATATGACAGAGGATGTAAGCCTGCTCATTCAGGAACATAAATGGATGGGACTTTCACTCCAGACCACTTATTTCAAGTTTACATTGGTCTCTTACTTGACTTGGAAGGTCATTTATCAAACCCAGAGCAGTAAGCCATGGTGCCCATCACAGTGACCAGGCCCACCTCAAATAGGCCAATGGGAGAAACAGCTGTGTTTAGTTTGCTAGGGCTGCCATGCAAATACCACAAACTGAGTGACTTAACAGAAATTTACTCTCTCATAGCTCTGGAGGTTAGAAGTCCCAAATCAAAGGCCCATGCTCTCTCTGAAGGCTCTAAAAGACAATCTGTTCCATGCCTTTCTCTTGGCTTCTGTCGTTGCTGGCAATCCCTGGCTTTTGCACACATCACCCTGATCTTTGTCATCACTTAGAGATCTCCCTGTGTGTCATCACGTTGTTTTCCCTCTGTGTGTCAGTTTGTGTCTCTCTTTCTCATATAAGGACACAAGTTATTGGATTAAGGCTCACCCAAAAACCTTGATTACATCTACAAAGACCCTATTTCCAAATAAAGTCACACTTACACGTACTGAGAGTTAGGACTTCAACACATCTTTTTGTGTGGGAGGGGGACACAATTCAACCCATAAAAGTGGCCAACCTGAGCAATCTGGGGAAGGCCTGGGGAAGTTCAGAAAATCATCAGTCTGAGCCGATGCTGACCTGAAACACCTGGTTCTTTGCATAAACTAATCTAGCAGAATAATGGAACTGACTCTACACAATTTCAGTTTTCACAACAGAAATGGAGATTAAAACATAAAAATAAAAAAACAACAATAAAAATCTGACCCAGGCTGGTATGTAAAGATTGAAACTTACAAGGTAGATAAACGATGGGAGGATTATGGGAGGAGCATTTTGATTTATGAAAACGTTTTACTACTTAGTCACAGACCAACACTTAGAGGTAACTTTATACTCTACAAATTACTTTCATATATACTGATGATCTCAGATAATCTCAACAACCCTGTGACTTAGATACTATTAACCCATTTTACCGAGAGATGGAGGAAGCTCCCCTGGAAGTGGGAGACCCAGGGTCCCCGGTACCCCCTAAACCTCTACCCAGGGTCCTGTTAAGAGTAAGCACCCCTCCTTTCACATAACTGAATTCATGGAATGTTGATTTGCAGCTTGTTGGGAACATGTCAACTGTGTAAAATAAAACTTATCTCTGCTGTGGTTAGACTAAATCTCTGTAAAAAAAAATCAGATTCTTTAGAGGGGAAAAAAAAGAACCTAAAAAATTTCACTCAGAGCTTGGTGAATTTAGCCCATTCTCCATCAACAGTCTTGGTGAGAGATAGGCCATATCTGTCCTCACCACCACCCACCTCCCCTGGGTGCCCAGGCAATTACCGACTCCTGGTAAAGCAGCAGACAGGTGATTTTCTACTGACATTTGACGGTAAATTTGGCGTTGGCCTGGTTTGTTTGCTCCGGTTAATTTAGAAAGAGGTCTCATTTGAAAAAAGGATTTCAATAAGAATGAAGTTTCCATTTGGGAAACCAGTAGCACAAATAAGCATCTGTCACAGTTATACTACTCTTAATTTATTTCCCATATTAACTTGCGCCTTACTCCCTGCCATGAGGGTATCCACCACCCACGTGATAGACACGGAGAATCACATCACTCTCTAAGTACTGGCCTTCAATAAGATCCCATTGCAACATTAGGCAAATACTTTTTGAACACCCAATATCTCCTAGTGTTGCCTAGGTAGGAGATACATAATAAGTAGTAATAAATAAAACGGAGCAAAATCCCTGCTCTCTGATGGAAGGGAAAAGAAATGATAAGCCTACTAAGTAAAGAAGTGGTATACGGTATGTCAGTAGGCGATGGTGTCAGGAGAGAATGATAAGTCAATGTAAGGACTTTGGCTTCCACTCTGAGAAATATAAAGGTTTTTGAACAAAGGAGGTCTTAGAGATATTTTTAACAAAGTGACATCATCTGATTTGTGGGGTTTTTTTTTAAATAAATTTTTTTTTAATTTTTATTTTTGGCTGCATTGGGTCTTTGTTGCTGTGCACGGGCTTTCTCTGGTTGCAGCGAGCGGGGGCTACTCTCCGTTGCGGTGCGCGGGCTTCTCATTGCAGTAGCTTCTCTTGTTGTGGGGCATGGGCTCTAGGCGCTCAGGCTTCAGTAGTTGTGGCACGCGGGCTCAGTGGTTGTGGCACGCGAGCTCTAGAGTGCAGGCTCAGTAGTCATGGCACGTGGGCTTAGTTGCTCCGCGGCATGTGGGATCTTCCCAGACCAGGGCTTGAACCCGTGTCCCCTGCATTGGCAGGTGGATTCTTAACCACTGCACCACCAGGGAAGCCCTGATTTCTTTTACTCTTGCCACCCACTCCCAACCTCCACAGACAGTGGAGGTTGGGAGTGGGTGGCAAGAGTAAAAGAAAGGAAATGGTTAGGAAGCTCCCGTATAATCCACGAGAGAAGCGTGATGATCTGGGCCAGGTGGTAGCAATAGGGATGGTGAGAAGTAGCCAAGTTCTGGGTCTATGTTGAAGTTCGAGCGGACAGAAATCTCCTGATAGATTGGACGTGAGGTGTAAGAAAGAAAGGAATCAATGATGACTCAAGGTTTTTGTCCGAAGCAACTAGAAGGATATTATCATCAACTACGCTGTGAAAGAATGAAAACAGAACAGGTTTGAAGGAGAAAATAAACATTCAGAGACATTTCACGTTTGAGATGTCTGCCAGGTATCCACACGGAGATGTCTGGCAGGCATTGAAATATGGTTGTCTGGAGTTCAAGGGAAGTTGTCAGCATGTAGGAGAGATGTAAAACCAGGAAACTAGAAAGGACAATCAAGAAGGGTGTAGGTACAAAGGAAAATAGACCCAAGGGGCCCCTGGATGCTCTGACATTCAGAGGCTGATGAGGAGGAACCAGCAAAGGAAACTGAGAAGGAGTAAGCAGTGAGGAGAGAAGAGAACCGGGTGAGCTTGGTGTCCCAGAAGCCAGGCAAAGAAAGCACATCCAGGAAGAAATGTGATCGGCTCTGCCCAGCGCTATAGAAGTCTGTGGGTTGACTCGGATTTAGCAACATGGAGGCCATGGAAGTGCAGATCCTTAACATTAAGTGCTATTCCTAAAGATCTGTGTCCAGAAACTTTGTGAGGATACCCTCAAGAATCCTCAAATTGGCAAATTCTTCTCTAACATAATTTTCCCCACTGTTTCATTTACTCAAAACCTTTTCTAAAGAAGAATCCCATTCTTAAATTTCTTCAGTCTTTGTCCCTTTTCACCAACTTCAGAAATCACTAGTTCTAGTTGTATGTTCTCTGCTCCATTCTGTTGGTTTTGAACCTGGGTTTGATTCCTGACTTCACTTGCTGGCTATCTATATACTTTTTTTTTTTTTTTTTTTTGGCTGTGTTGGGTCTTCATTGCTGTGCGTGGGCTTTCTCTAGTTGTGGCGAGTGGGGGCTACTCTTTGTTGCGGTGCGCGGGCTTCTCATTGCATTGGCTTCTCTTGTTGCGTAGCACAGGCTCTAGGTGTGCGGGCTTCAGTAGTTGCGGTGCGTGGGCTCAGTAGTTGTGGCGCATGGGCTTAGTTGCTCCGCGGCATGTGGGATCTTCCCAGACTAGGGATCGAACCTGTGTCCCCTGCAATGGTAGGCAGATTTTTAACCACTGCTCCATCAGAGAAGTCCCACTGGCTGTTTAAATGTGGGAAAAAATATTAGTCTCAATTTCCTTACCTGTAAAATGGGAATTTTCATAAGAACTCATGGGAGTTTCATTAAGGGTTACATGAAAATATGTTTGTATAGGGCTGAATAGGTAATATTGTAGGTAGGGGTCAACAAGTTTTCATCCCTCCATGAGATTACTGCCTATGTGACCACAAGCAGGGAAGACACGTCACTTTGAAAGGCAAATGCTGGGTGGTTGACTAGATTCTCTCACTAGATACGAACCACCTTCTAGAAACCTGCCTCCCAGCATGTATAATACAAACTACAGCCTTGGCAAAATTAGCAAATTCTTATATGTCATGGATGTTTCAATTGCTTGATAACATTCAAACTCATGGAATTTAAATCTGAAATTAACTAATAAGGGTCAACTACACTAGGTACAGTGGGTGCATGAAGCAGCAAGTAGGGAGAGGTGGTTAGTAATTAATTCTCCTTGAGTGGGTCTTCCTAGAAGTCTCTTACATTTAGTCTTTTTTTTTTTTGGTTGCACTGGCTCTTAGTTGTGGTAGGTGGTCTCCTTAGTTGCGGCTCACTGGCTCCATTAGTTGTGGCACGTGTGCTCCTTAGTTGCTGCCAGCAGGCTCCTTATTTGTGGCATGTGAACTCTTAGTTGCGGCATGCATGTGGGATCTAGTTCCCTCACCAGGTATTGAACCCGTGTCCCCTGCATTGGAAGGTGGATTCTTAACCACTGCGCCACTGGGGAAGTCCCTTGCATTTAGTCTTGATGACTTAGAAAAAAAGATATGCCACACCAAGGGAGTAGCATGTGAATGTGTACAGTCTTTAAAGAGCATGGCTTTTGCAGGTAAATTGTTCAGTAAGAACAGAGCAAAGGGTAAAAGGTCGGGGTGGGGGTGGGGCAATGGGTAATAAGCAAAGAGTTGAGGCTGGAGAAGAAGCCAGTGCCACATCAGTGAGATCCCTGGGTTATGCTAAGTGTGTGAACTTTCCCGAATGGAGATGACTAGAGCTATTGAATCGCTTTTTATAGGAAGTGGCATGGCCAGATTTGTATTTTAGGTCTATCAACTCGGATGGCAGAGTGTAAGACAGTCTAGAGAGGAGAGGACAGTGGAACCAAAGCCAGGTGACATCATTTCCAGTTCCCTCTGTATGACATATTCCATTCCTCTTCAATCCGCATGGACATCATGCAAACTTTCATCTATTATATACCTGAAAAACTATCTCAGTTTCAAATGTCGTCACCCTATTCTCTTCCAACTATGTTGTTCTTGTTCTTCCAGGACACCCCTGAGACCACTGATATTATCCTGAAGGATTTCCTTGACCTCATTCATTAGTATTCCAAGGATTTCCCCCAAAGTCCTGAATAATGGTGGCAGTTTCTCCAAAGTCAGTGACGCCATCCGGAGTAATGGATGCCTTCTCCCTAGCAACCCCACATCTCCTAAACATGATGTGCCTGTCACTAGAGACCTGTGGGTGAGGACCAAGGTCCCCCAAAGGACTCTCCTTGGGGTTCGAAGAGTATAATCATCTTGAGATAATTCCTCCCAGAATGAGGTTTTATGGGATACAAAGAACAGCAGATTGGAGTCCAGTGTGTGTCTGCTCAGAAGCCTTGCCCATCTATATGTGCATGCTGGTACCTTCTCTTAGTCCAGAGAGAGACAAAGCTGCTTCTCCCCACCTGGTCCTGCTGCCCTTTCCTCAGCATACCAATGCTGAAATCAAGGATGCACTGTCCTTGGCCTCATAAATAGCTTTAGATCCTCTGGACCTTCTATTGAAGGTCCGTTCCCTTCATTCTTGCCCCCACCCGCTTCCCACCAAACCTCAGGTATATTCTGACTCTTTCATAATTAGAAAAATGCATGGCCATCTCCAGAGACACCTGAAGCCATCCTACAGTCCCTTCTCTGAGACCCTCTCTGAAGCTGGCAACATTGCCAACAGCCGCTTTGCAGACATGGTCAATCTTGCTGAGATTTGGGGCTTCCCAAGGTTCTTATCACCCAAAAACTTCAATATTTTGTTTCTACTGAATGTCTCATGGAAGTGCTACTTTGATGACACATTGTCCTGTTCCCAGAACCTTCTAAATTATATGGAGGAATAGAATTGCCAGGTTGACTTCTAGACGTCCTCTGTCCTCTCTGCCTCTGGGCAGGAGAGTAATGGAACAAAGTATTTTGCCAAGAACAATAGCACACAATACCTGGCAAGTCACAAAATGTGTACTTGCATGGCTAGGAGAATGGCTTGGGAACGCACATAGCAACCTAAGCAATTATAGAGACAGGCACATGTTCTCCTCTGAGGATCTGGGTCTGAGCCACAGGAGGAATGGAACACAGTTTGTGCATTTCCAGGTAAGCTTAATTTAAAAAAAAAAAAAAAAGGAAGAAAGGAGTCTTTTCCTTTGACTTTTCTTTGACTTTCTCAGAGTGCTGTATCTGAAAAGAAGAAACAGACTATAGGTAAAGACCAAATTCTGGCTAATGTTAAGATTAAGGGCTTCCCTGGTGGCGCAGTGGTTGAGAGTCCGCCTGCCGATGCAGGGGACACGGGTTTGTGCCCCGGTCCGGGAGGATCCCACATGCCGCGGGGCGGCTGGGCCCGTGAGCCATGGCCGCTGAGCCTGCGCGTCCGGAGCCTGTGCTCCGCAACGGGAGAGGCCGCAGCAGAGGGAGGCCCGCGCACCGAAAAAAAAAAAAAAAAAAAAATTAAATGACTCATCTTGATATTTGCTAGAGGGTCTTACTAATGTACCCAAGAAAATGGAAATGTAATCAACAACAAATATAGCAAAGTCAACACAATTAAAAGCCAGCAGATTTGTAAATTTTTAAATATACAAGTAATTGAGCAAAGGTTTTGAAGCCAATGTGAGTTAGGGGGAAGGGCTGAACGTAATCAAGCTTTCTAGTTGGGGTTCAGACATTCCTGTTCTTTAAATATCTTAAACCTTCTCCTGATACAGCACATGGAACTCATCTGCACTCAAGTATAAATGAGCAGCTACAGCTTAAAATATGTTTCTGTTTGTAAACAAGGATCAAAACTTGTAGCTAAAAGTAGACATCCTGAATAATGGTGAGAAGGTATTTGGGGCAGAGTTGGTTCAAAGTTGTGTGAATCAGAAAACCTGAGAGGTTGGCCGTGGCTTGGTCCTCCTGGGAGCTGGGAGAGGTGAGGCTTGTTTGGAGTTCCCAACTGCGTATATTTCCTGAACGTCATTTCTTACCTCCTCGTTCCCTCATCCTTCTGTTGAATCCTACTGTTCTCTCCTCAGACCCAGCTTGGACATCCCCACCTGCCCTCAACATCACCCTCTCCTTTGTGTGACCTCTGAACCTAGAACACATCTCTACTGCTGTACTCTGCACGCTGTTTCATAATTTATCCGTTGACATGCCTTCCCCTCCACTAGCCCATGAGATCCTCAACAGGGCATTATACCCACGGGACTGCCACAGAGAAGATATTCAGAACGTACTCATGACTTTGAATTGAACTGAAAATTGGTTGGAGCCCTCAGATCTTTCACGATGGGGTCTGTTCAGGCTTATTTTCTCTGGCAGCTATTTCTAAAGCAGATTTTTTTTTTTTAATTGTTGAAAACTCACGAAGTTATACCTTTTAGATAAAGGTCAAATGACTCTGGCTTTACGGGTAAATGTCAGAGCAGTAATCTCACACATCCTGAAGCTGACATATTTTATTCCAATCCATTCCAAAACAACTTTTAATTGCTTAGGGAAACTGTTCTTCCTTATTTTTTCCGAACTAGCAGTTAGGGGTTGCATTCAGACATGAGGAAAGTGGATCTTATCACCAGCCATTGTCCCAGCCCTGCCACCCCCTGCCAGATAGAAATTCTCACTTATGAGAACACCCACCCTCTCTGTCCTCATCTGCAATTTAGCACACCTGGACCTAACTGAGCTCCCTTTCTGGGTCTTACTTTATGTCTCACCCACTCATCTGTATGTTTGTCTTAATGCCTCTTTGGTCCTCTCACATCATCTTGCAAAATGATTAGCACATAGTAGATGCTCAATAAATATTCGTTGATTTTTTTGAAAATCAAACCATTCACTTTGAAATTGAAGTGATCTTTTCTATCATTACTAGTGAGAGTGAAGAATTTTCCATTCACTACCAACAGTACAGACAAAATCTTTTTTCCTTTAAACATAAGCATGACAACATTGCCACTAACATTTATTGAATGTTTACTCTGTGCCAGGTACTATTTTTTTATTGAAATACAGTTGCTGTACAAAGTGATATGTTACAGGTGTACAATACAGTGATTTACAATTTTTAAAGATTATACTCCATTTATAGTTATTATAAGATATTGGCTATATTCCCCGTGTTGTACAATACATTCTTGTAGCTTATATTATACCTGTATTGGTTGTGAATGCATTGTCTTACTTTTTCATAATAACCGGGGTCTAGAGGTTTTATCAGTTTTTATCGCTGTTCGTGATACAGAAAGGGTGACATTTATTCAACATCATGCAGCTAAGAAATGGAAGAAGCAGAATGTGAACCAAGCTCAGATTCCAAAGCCCATGTATTTTCTACTACACCACTCTTTAATAGACATTAATTGAATGCCCCCCAATTCCTTTCTTTCCAATTTGTCACTCTCAGCGGTGCCCTGACTCTTTTTATGTACAAATTGCCCCCTCCAACCTAGAATTTTGAGAAGAAAATGTAAGGACAATTTTGTTTCTAACTCTAAATAATTATATTATCATTGCTAACACCAGCAGCCTTGGTATTCAGAAACTATGCTAAGACCAATGGGTTATCATCAATATAGTATTTTGAACATTTTATGTAACATGACATTTTCCCATTTGTGTTATATAACAAGTTATTTTTTTTTCCCCTGCCTGGGGAGAAGTTCAATGTCTTCTTGAAAGAGCTGGATCAAACAGGTGAGAATCAAATGGGAACATTTTGCCTCCTTTCCCAATACTGTGGGAATCCCTAATGATGGGATATTTGGAGAGCTTTTCCGAGACAAAGCTGAAGTCTGGCTGTGCTGCCTTTGTGTTCCAGCTGCTGCATGGAAGGGCCTGGTTTTGTCTTTGTTCTGTAAGAAGGAAAGCAAACACTAGAAACGTACCCCAAGAGATAGCACCTTAGAGAGAGGAAAATCTTTGAGGGTGTTTCTCCCTCACCACTGCCGTATCCAATCATGGAGCCCGTCGGCTTCCCTGCACCCCCATTGCCATCTTTCTCACCATTCTCTTACCCTGGACTATGGCAGTAGCTCTTCATTTGTCTCCTCATTTCCGCTCTTGCCATCCTCTACCTTCAGCCAGTTTCTTACACAGCAGGCAGAGCAATATTTTAAAAACACAAATCTGTATGTGTAACTCTTCTGGTTAAATACCATCAAAGTTTCACATTGCTTTTTTTTTAAATTAATTTTTTAATTGGAGTATAGTTGGTTTACAATGTTGTGTTAGTTTCTGCTGCACAGCAAAGTAAATCAGCCACACATATACATATATCCACTCTCTTCTAGACTCTGTTCCTATATAGGTCATTACAGAGCACTGAATAGAGTTCCCTGTACTATACAGTAGGTTCTTTTTTTTTTAATTTTATTATTATTTTTTATACAGCAGGTTCTTATTAGTTACCTATTTTATACATATTGGTGCATATATGTCAATCCTAATCTCCCAATAAATCCCACCAACAACAACAATGCTTTCCCCCCTTGGTGAAATTTTCTCATTTAAAAAAATGGGTATAATAATAGCTATCTTGAGGGTCCAATATGAGATTAACTATTATAATATAGGTCAAGTATCAAGCGTGTCCCTGGGAGCCAGAAGACACTGAATGAACAGCAGTTATCATAAATTTGTCTGTCCTTGTAGGACATTCTTGGATTTTTTTCTAAGAAATGGCAATTCAGTTCCCATTATGCACGCATAAAACCTCTTTTTACAACATGATCCTAAATGTAGCTTATTGTAGAAACAGCCCATCTGCACATGTTACTCCATATTTTGGAAATAATAACTCTTGCCAAACATAAGGATTACATTCCTGGAAAATGTTATTGTTGGTAAAGATTGTTGCTAGTGAAATCAAGATATAACAAAAACTATGGTTTTACGGGATAATAAAATAACATTACATGTATTTTATTTTATTTTTTATACTTTTAACATCTTTATGGGAGTATAATTGCTTTACATTGTTGTGTTAGTTTCTGATGTATAACAAAGTGAATCAGCTATACGTATACATATATCCCCATATTGCCTCCCGCTTGCGTCTCCCTCCCACCCTCCCTATCCCACCCCTCTAGGTGTCACAAAGCACCAAGCTGATCTCCCTGTGCTATGCAGCTGCTTCCCACTAGCTATCTATTTTACATTTGGTAGTGTATATATGTCCATGCCACTTTCTCACTTCTTCCCAGCTTACCCTTCCCCATCTCCGTGACCTCAAGTCCATTCTCCAAGTCTGTGTCTTCATGACCTAGGTTCTTCATGACCATCTTTTTTTTTTTTTTTAGATTCCATATGCATGTGTTAGCATACGGTATTTGTTTTTCTCTTTCTGACTTACTTCACTTTGTATGACAGACTCTAGGTCCGTCCACCTCACTACAAATAACTCAATTTTGTTTCCTTTTATGGCTGAGTAATATTCCATTGTATATATGTGCTACATCTTCTTTATCCATTCATCTGCCGATGGACAGTTAGGTTGCTTTCATGTACTGGTTATTGTAAAGTGTGCTGCAATGAAAATTGTGGTACATGACTCTTTTTGAATTATGGTTTCTCAGGGCATATGCCCAGTAGTGGGATTGCTGGGTCATACGGTAGTTCTATTTTCAGTTTATTAAGGAACCTTCGTACTGTTCTCCATAGTTGCTGTATCAATTTCCATTCCCACCAACAGTGCAAGAGGGTTCCCTTTTCTCCATACCCTCTCCAGCATTTATTGTTGGTAGATATTTTGATGATAGCCATTCTGGCAAGTGTGAGGTGATACCTCATTGTAGTTTTGATTTGCATTTCTCTAACTATTAGTGATGTTGAGTATCCTTTCATGGGTATGTTGGCAAACTGTATATCTTCTTTGGAGAAATGTCTATTTAGGTCTTCTGCCGAGTTTTGGATTGGGTTGATTGTTTTTTGATATTGAGCTGCATGAGCCACTTGTATATTTTGGAGATGAAGCCTTTGTCAGTTGCTTCCTTTGCAAATATTTTCTCCCATTCTAAGGGTTGTCGTTTGGTCTTGTTTATGGTTTCCCTTGCTGTGCAAAAGCTTTGAAGTTTCATTAGGTCCCATTTGTTTATTTTTGTTTTTATTTCCCTTTCTCTAGGAGGTGGGTCAAAAAGGATCTTGCTGTGATTTATGTCATAGAGTGTTCTGCCTATGTTTTCCTCTAAGAGTTTGATAGTGTCTGGCCTTACATGTAGGTCTTTAACCCATTTTGAGTTTATTCTTGTGTGTGGTGTTAGGGAGTGTTCTAATTTCATACTTTTACATGTACCAGTCCAGATGGACTTGGAGTCTGTCATACAGAGTGAAGTAAGTCAGAAGGAGAAAAACAAATACCGTATGCTAACACATATATATGGAATCTAAAAAAAAAAAATGGTTCTGATATTGTTTTGGGTAGAAGAGTCATTTTCACAATGTTGATTCTTCCAATCCAAGAACATGGTGTATATCTCTCCATCTATTTGTATCATCTTTAATTTCATTCGTCAGTGTCTTATAATTTTCTGCATAAAGGTCTTTTGTCTCCTTAGGTAGGTTTCTTCCTAGATATTTTATTCTTTTTGTTGCAGTGGTAAATGGGAGTGTTTTCTTACTTTCACTTTCAGGTTTTCATCATTAGTGTATAGGAATGCTAGAGATTTCTGTGTATTAATTTTGTATCCTGCTGCTTTACCAAATTCATTGATTAGCTCTAGTAGTTGTCTGGTAGCATCTTTAGGATTCTCTATATATAGTATCATGTCATCTGCAGACGACAGATTTACTTCTTCTTTTCTGATTTGGATTATTTTTATTTCTTTTTCTTCTCTGATTGCTGTGGCTAAAACTTCCAAAACTATGTTAAATAATAGTGGTGAGAGTCAGCAACCTTGTCTTGTTCCTGATCTTAGTGGAAATGCTTTCAGTTTTTCACCATTGAGGATGATGTTGGCTGTGGGTTTGTCATATATGGCCTTTAATATGCTGTGGAAAGTTCCCTCTCTGCCTATTTTCTGGTGGGTTTTTATCATAAATGGGTGTTGATTTTGTCAAAAGCTTTTTCTGCATCTATTGAGATGATCATATGGTTTTTCTCCTTCAATTTGTTAACATGTTCTATCACATTGATTGATTTGCATACATTGAAGAATCCTTGCATTCCTGGGATAAACTCCACTTGATCATGATGTATGATCCCTTTAATGTGCTGTTGAATTCTGTTTGCTAGTATTTTGTTGAGCATATTTGCATCTATGTTCATCAGTGATATTGGCCTGTAGTTTTCTTTCTTTGTGAAATCTTTGGTTTTGGTATCAGGGTGATGGTGGCCTCATAGAATGAGTTTGGGAGTGTTCCTCCCTCTGCTATATTTTGGAAGATTTTAAGAAGGATAGGTGTTAGCTCTTCTCTAAATGTTTAATAGAATTCGCCTATGAAGCCATCTGGTCCTGGGCCTTTGTTTGTTGTAAGATTTTTAATCACAGTTTCAATTTCAGTGCTTGTGATTGGTCTGTTCATATTTTCTATTTCTTCCTGGTTCAGTCTCAGAAGGTTGTGCATTTCTAAGAATTTGTCCATTTCTTCCCAGTTGTCCATTTTATTGGCATATAGTTGCTTGTAGTAATCTCTCATG
This sequence comes from Physeter macrocephalus, assembly GCF_002837175.3. Taxonomy (NCBI): domain Eukaryota; kingdom Metazoa; phylum Chordata; class Mammalia; order Artiodactyla; family Physeteridae; genus Physeter; species Physeter macrocephalus. Next base: position 39,122,081 of record NC_041229.1, read on the forward strand.
ATCCTTTGTATTTCTGCAGTGTCACTTGTTACTTCTCCTTCTTCATTTCTAATTCTATTGATTTGAGTTCTCCCTTTTTTTCCTGATGAGCCTGGCTAATGGATTATCAATTTTGTTTATCTTCTCAAAGAACCAGCATTTAGTTTTATTGATCTTTGCTGTTGTTTCCTTCATTTTTTTCTGATCTGATCTTTAGGATTTCTTTCCTTCTGCTAAATTTGGGGTTTTTTTGTTCTTCTTTCTCTAATTGATTTAGGTGTGCACTAATCTGTATGATTTCTTTCCTTCTGCTAGCTTTGGGGTTTTTTTGTTCTTCTTTCTCTAATTGATTTAGGTGTAAGGTTAGATTGTTTATTTGAGGTATTTCTTGTTTCTTGAGGTAGGATTCTATTGCTATAAACTGCCCTTTCAGAACTCCTTTTACTGCATCCCATAGGTTTTTGGGCCATCGTGTTTTCACTGTCATTTTTTTCTAGGTATTTTTTGATTTCCTCTTTGATTTCTTCAGTGATCTCTTGGTTATTAAGTAGTGCATTGTTTAGCCTCCATGTGTTTGTATTTTTTAGTTTTTTTCCTGTAATTGAT
>NC_041229.1:39122832-39131027 GCF_002837175.3 Physeter macrocephalus
ATTTCAATTTTCTTAAATTTACCAAGGCTTGATTTGTGACCCAAGATACTATCTACCCTGGAGAATGTTCCATGAGCACTTGAGAAGAAAGTGCATTCTGTTGTTTTTTAGATGGACTGTCCTATAAATATCGATTAAGTCCATCTTGTTTAATGTGTCATTTAGAGCTTGTGTTTCCTTATTTATTTTCATTTTGGTTGATCTGTCCATTGGTGAAAGTGGGGTGTTAAAGTCTCCCACTATGATTGTGTTACTGTCGATTTCCCCTTTTATGGCTGTTAGCATTTGCCTTGTGTATTCATCACCTCAGTTTCGGTCTGTATGTGTCCCTATGTCTGAAGTGGGTCTCTTGTAGACAGCATATAGATGGGTCTTGTTTTTGTATCCATTCAGCCACTCTATGTCTTTTGGTTGGAGCATTTAATCCATTTACATTTAAGGTAATTATTGATATGTATGTTCCTATTACCATTTTCTTAATTGTTTTGGGTTTGTTATCATAGGTCTTTTCCTTCTCTTGTGTTTCCTGCCTAGAGAAGTTCCTTTAGCATTTGTTTTAAAGCTGGTTTGGTTGTGCTGAATTCTCTTAGCTTTTGCTTGTCTCTAAAGGTTTTAATTTCTCCATCAAGTCTGTATGAGATCCTTGCTGGGTAGAGTAATCTTGGTTGTAGGCTTTTTCCCCCTTCATCACTTTAAAGATGTCCTGCCACTCCCTTCTGGCTTGCAGAGTTTCTGCTGAAAGATCAGCTGTTAACATTATGGGGATTCCCTTGTATGTTATTTGTTGCTTTTTCCTTGCTGCTTTTAATATTTTTTCTTTATATTTAATTTTTAATTGTTTGATTAATATGTGTCTTGGCATGTTTCTCCTTAGATTTATCCTCTTTGGGACTCTCTGCACTTCCTGGACTTGACTATTTCTTTTCCCATATTAGGGAATTTTTCAACTCTAATATCTTCAAATATTTTCTCAGTCCCTTTCTTTTCTCTTCTTCTTCTGGGACCACTATAATTTGAATGTTGGTGCATTTAATGTTGTCCCAGATGTCTCTGACACTGTCCTCAATTCTTTTCATTCTTTTTTTTTTTATTCTGCTCTGCATTAGTTATTTCCACTCTTTTATGTTCCAGGTCACTTATCCGTTCTTCTGTCTCAGTTATTCTGCTATTGATTCCTGTCTGTTTCCTCTTCATTTGTTTGGTAGGGTGGGATTTTACCTTGCTCCTTCATCTGCTGTGTATTTCTCTGTCTTCTCATTTTGCTTAACTTGCTGTGTTTGGGGTCTCCTTTCCTCAGGCTGCAGGTTTGTAATTCCTGTTGTTTTTGGTGTCTGCCGTCATGGGTAAGTTTGGGCCAATGGGTTCTGTAGGCTTCCTGGTGGAGGGTACTGGTGCCTGTGTTCTGGTGGATGAGGCTGGATCTTGTCTTTCTGGTGGGCAGGACTGCATCCTGTGGTGTGTTTTGGGGTGTCTGTGACCTTATTATGATTTTAGGCAACCTCTCTCCTAATGGGTGGGGTTGTGTTCCTGTCTTGCTAGTTGTTTGGCATGGGGTGTCCAGCACCAAAGCTTGCTGGTAGTTGAGTGGAGCTGGGTCTTAGCATTGAGAAAGAGATCTTGGAGAGCTCTCACCGATGATATTATGTGGGGCCGGGAGTTCTCCGGTGGTCCAATGTCCTGAACTCAGCTCTCCCACCTCTGAGGCTCAGGCCTGACACCCAGCCAGAGCACCAAGACCCTGTCAGCCACACGGCTCAGAAGAAAAGGGAGAAAAAAGAAATATAATAAATAAAGTGGTTAAAATAAAAAATTTAAAAATATGTTATTAAAATAAAAAATGTATTTAAAAAAAAAGAAGAGAGCAACCAAACGAATAAACAAATCCACCAATGATGACAAGCACTAAAAGCTAAACTAAGATAAACATATAAATCAGAAACTAGTCAGTCGCATACAGCAAACCCCAAGTCTATAGTTGCTCCCAAAGTCCACCGCCTCAATTTTGGGATGATTTGTTGTCTATTCAGGTATTCCACAAATGCAGGGTACATCAAGTTGATTGTGGAGATTTTATCTACTGCTCCTGAGGCTGTTGGGAGAAATTTCCCTTTCTATTCATTGTTCACACAGCTTCTGGGGTTTAGCTTTGCATTTGGCCCTGCCTCTGCATGTAGGCTGCCCTCTGGCATCAGTTCTTTGCCCAGACAGGAAGGGGTTAAGGGAGCAGCTGATTAGGGGGTTCTGGCTCACTCAGGCGGGGGGGAGCGAGAGGTACAGAACGCGGGGCAAGCCTGCAGTGGCAGAGGCCAGCATGATGTTGCAACAGCCTGAGGCGTGCTGTGTGTTCTCCCGGGGAAGTTGTCCCCAGATCACGGGACCCTGGCAGTGGCGGGCTGCACAGGCTCCCAGGAGGGAAGGTGTGGATAGTGACCTGTGCTGCACACAGGCTTCTTGGTGGCTGCAGCAGCAGAGTTAGCATTTCATGCCCGTCTCTGGTGTCTGCGCTGATAGCCGCAGCTCGCACCCGTCTCTGAAGCTCGTTTAGGTGGTGCTCTTAATCTTCTCTCCTCACGCACCCCAAAACAATGGTCTCTTGCCTCTTAGGCAGTTCCAGACTTTTTCCCGGACTCCCTCCCAGCTAGCTATGGTGCAGTAGCCCCTTCAGGCTGTGTTCACACTGCCAACCCCAGTCCTCTCGCTGGGATCCTACCAAAGCCCGAGCCTCAGCTCCCAGCCCCCGCCCGTCCCAGCGGGTGAGCAGACAAGACTCTCGGGCTGGTGAGTGCTGGTCGGCACCGATCCTCTGTGTGGAAATCTCTCCACTTTGCCCTCTGCACTCCTGTTGCTGCGCTCTGCTCCATGGCTCCGAAGCTTCCCCCAGCCCACCCGCCGCCTCTGCCAGTGAAGGGGCTTCAGTGTGTGGGAACCTTTCCTCCTTCACAGCTCCCTCCCAGAAGGGCAGGTCCCAACCGTATTCTTTTGTCTCTGTTTTTTCTTTTTTCTTTTGCCCTACCCAGGTACATGGGGAGTTTCTTGCCTTTTGGGAAGTCTGAGGTCTTCTGCCAGCTTTCAGTAGGTGTTCTGTAGGAATTGTTCCACATGTAGATGTATTTATGATATATTTGTGGGGAGGAAGATGATCTCCATGTCTTACTCCTCCACCATCTTGAAGGTCCTCTCTCTATTACATCTACAGTAGGTTCTTCTTAGTTATCTTTTATATATGCTTCCCACTGCTTTTTGAATCATTGCTTTTGAAACCTTTAACTAGAACTTTTAGGCAGTTGTGGTCTATCCCTGCCCACCTCCCCAGCCTCATCTTGCCCCACTCTTCCCAGTTTCTTGCTTGCAACCATATTAACATAATTTATTCTTCCATGAAGATGCCAGACTCTTCTCTCTGTCTGGAATTGTATCCCCACTGCCAATCTTCTCTCAGATAACAATTTTTGGCTCTCAGATCTCAGCTTAAATGTGATTACCTCTGAAGAAACTTTCCCACCTCTGCAAACTAGGCTAGGGAGCCCTCTAATAAACTCTCATAGAACCTTGTACATCTCCTTCATGATCACATTTTAACTAAAGATTCCTGGGGATGTTTATTTGATGGCTCAGGACTACACCTGCTCTGTTCATGGCTACATCCCCTGGGCACAGTACAGCGCCTGACATCTAGAAGACCTGTTGCACCTCGTTGTGGAAGGAATAAATGAGCCAGGACTCACTGTGAGGAAAGACTTGGCTTCCAGTTTTGGTTCTGCCACCACTGAGCTGTGTGATCTTGGGCAGGTCATTCAACTTCTCTGGGCCTCAATGTCCTCATCCGTAAAACAGGGATGATGATATCTGATTTGCTTCCAGGGCTATAGAAAGAAACAAATGATAAATGCAGCTTAAAGTACTTTAGAAGCTGTAAAATATTATGTGGATGTCATATATTATTACTCTTTTACAATTGGGATGGTTACTGGAGGATTCAACAGCCTCAACACCCAAATCTCAAGCCTCTTAGGCTTCATGGCTTCCAGAAAAGTTCTGAATGGGCAGAGGCCTGCTGGTGCCCATAATTCTGGATGCTGGCCAATGCGGCAGTGAGCTGGATTAAGAGGTGGGCAGTAAGCTGGGGTTCTTCCTGCCAAAGCAGAATTTCTGCCTAATTTCCCCAGAGAACCCTATGTCTATGAAGAAATGAGGAAAGTCCCATCAGTAAGCCTCGTGCCCTTGTTCTGGGTCAGGGCCAGCACAATTTCCTGTGGGCTTTTGTCCTGGAGATCAGGCATTCCTAAAACTCTCCTTCTCCCACTCTCTCCTCACTGCTGCCAGTGGCGGAGCTATTCTTTATGACAAGCCACCAATTCAGTGACAGTCAGAGCTGAGTAATGATCTTCATAAGATTTTGTTGAAGTAAAAGGCTAAAGGATGAAAAAGTAAGAACTAGGAATATAGTGAGCCTGAACCAAGATGGCACAGTAAACGGACGTGCTCTCACTCCCTCTCGCGAGAACACCAGAGTCACAACAAACTGCTGAACAATCATTGACAGGAAGACACTTGAACTCAACAAAAAATATACCCCACATACAAAGGCAAAGGAGAAGCCACAGTGAAATGGTAGGAGGGGCGCAATCACAATAAAATCAAATCCCATAACAGCTGGGTGGGTGACTGACAAACTGGAGAACACTCATACCACAGAAGTCCACCCTCTGGAGTGAAGGTTCTGAGCCCTGCATCAGGCTTCTGAACCTGGGGTTCTGGCAACGGAAGGAGGAATTCCCAGAGAATAAGACTTTGAAGGCGAACAGGATTTGATTGCAGGACTCTGACAGGACTGGGAGAAACAGAGACTACACTCAAGGAGGGCACACAAAGTAGTGTGTGCATTGGGTTAAAGGTCAAGGAGCAGTGACCTCAGGGGAGACTGAACCAGGCCTACCTGCTGGTGTTGGACGGTTTCCTGCAGAGGTGGTGGGTGGCTGTGGTTCACCATGGGGACAGGGACACTGGTGGCAGGAGTTCTGGGAGGTAATCCTTGGCGTGAGCCCTCCCAGAATCTGCCATGGGACCCACCAAAGAGCCTGTAAGCTCCAGTGTTGGGTCACCACAGGCTAAACAACCAACAGTGGGGGAAAACAGCCCCATTCATCAGCAGTCAAGAGGATTAAAATTTTAGTGAGCTCTGCCCACCAGAGAAATACTCAGCTCTACCCACCATCAGTCCCTCCCATCAGGAAACATGCACAAACCTCTTAGATAGCCTCATCCATCAGAGGGCAGACAGCAGAAGCAAGAAGAACTACAATCCTACAGCCTTTGGAACAAAAACCACATTCACAGAAAGACAGACAAGATGAAAAGGCAGAGGGCTATGTACCACATGAAGGAACAAGATAAAATCCCAGAAAAACAACTAAATGAACTGGAAATAGGCAACCATCCAGAAAAAGAATTCAGAATAGTGATAGTGAAGATGATCCAGGATCTCGGAAAAAGAATGGAGGCAAAGAAAGAGAAGATGCAAGAAATGTTTAACAAACACCTAGAAGAATTAAAGAACAAACAAACAGAGATGAACAATAAAATAACTGAAATGAAAACTACACTAGAAGGAATCAATAGCAGAATAACTGAGGCAGAAGAACAGATAAGTGACCTGGAAGACAGAATGGTAAATTCAATGCTGCGGAACACAATAAAGAATAAAGAATGAAAAGAAATGATAGGGCTTCCCTGGTGGCGCAGTGGTTGAGAATCCGCCTGCTGATGCAGGGGACACGGGTTCATGCCCCGGTCTGGGAAGATCCCACATGCCGTGGAGTGGCTGGGCCCATGAGCCATGGTTACTGAGCCTGTGCGTCTGGAGCCTGTGCTCCGCAACGGGAGAGGCCACAACAGTGAGAGGCCCGCGTACCACAAAAAAAAAAAAAAGAAAAGAAATGATAACAGCCTAAGAGACCTCTGGGACAACACTAAACACAACAACATTTGCATTATAGAGGTCCCAGAAGGAGAAGACAGAGAGAAAGGACCTGAGAAAATATTTGAAGAGATTATAGTCGAAAACTTTTCTAACATGGGAAAGGAAATAGCCACCCAGGTCCAGGAAGTGCAGAGAGTCCCATACAGGATAAACCCAAGGAGAAACATGCTGAGACACATAACAATTAAATTGGCAAAAATTAAAGACAAAGAAAAATTATTGAAAGCAGCAAGGGAAAAACGACAAATAATATATAAGGGAACTCCCATAAGGTTAACAGCTGATTTCTCAGCAGAAACTCTACAAGCCAGAAGGGAGTGGCATGATATACTTAAAGTGATGAAAGGGAACACCTACAACCAAGATTACTCTACCTGGCAGAGATCTCATTCAGATTTGATGGAGAAATCAAAAGCTTTCTAGACAAGCAAAAGCAAAGAGAATTCAGTACCACCAAACCAGCTCTACAACAAATGCTAAAGGAACTTCTCTAAGTAGGAAACACAAAAGAAGAAAAGGACCTACAAAAACAAACCCAAAACAATTAAGAAAATGGTGATAAGAACATACATATCGATAATTACCTTAAACTTCAATGGATTAAATGTTCCAACCAAAAGAAACAGTCTTGCTGAGTGGATACAAAAACAAGACCCATATATATGCTGTCTATAAAAGACCCACTTCAGACCTAGGGAGACATACAGACTGAAAGTGAGGGGATGGAAAAAAGATATTCCATGCAAATGGAAATCAAAAGAAAGCTGAAGTAGCAATGCTCATATCAGATAAAATAGACTTTAAAATAAAGAATGTTAAAAGAGACAAGGAAGAACACTAAATAATGATCAAGGGATCAATCCAAGAAGATATAATAATGATAAATATATATACACCCAACATAGGAGCATCTCAATACATAAGGCAACTGCTAACAGCTAAAAAAGGGGAAATCAACAGTAACACAATAATAGTGGGGGACTTTAACACCTCACTTACACCAATGGACAGATCTACCAAACAGAAAATTAATAAGGAAACAGAGCTTTAAATGACACAATAGACCAGATAGATTTAATTCATATTTATAGGACATTCCATCCAAAAACAGCAGATTACACTTTCTTCTCAAGTGCACATGGAACATACTCCAGGATAGATCACATCTTGGGTCACAAATCAAGCCTCAGTAAATTTAAGAAAATTGAAATCATATCAAGCATCTTTTCTGACCACAATTCTATGATATTAGAAATCAGTTACAGGGAACAAAAAGTAAAAAAGCACAAACACATGGAGGCTAAACAATACATTACTAAATAACCAAGAGATAATACAAAGCATCCTAAGAGACTACTACAAGAAACTCTATGCCAATAAAATGGACAACCTGGAAGAGATGGACAAATTCTTAGAAATGTATAACCTTCCAAGATTGAAAGAGGAAGAAATAGAAAATATGAACAGAGCAATCACAAGTAATGAAATTGAAACTGTGATTTAAAAATTTCCAAAAAAAAAAAAGGCCAGGACCAGGTGGCTTCACAGGTGAATTCTATAGAACATTTATAGAAGAGCTAACACCCATCCTTCTCAAACTCTTCCAAAAAATTATGGAGGGAGGAACACTCCCAAACTCATTCTACGAGGCCACCATCACCCTGATACCAAAACCAGACACAGATACTACAAAAAAAGAAAATTACAGACCAATATCACTGATAAATATAGATGCAAAAACCTCAAAAAATACTCGCAAACAGCATCCAAAAACACATTAAATGGATCATACAGCATGATCAAGTGGGATTTATCCCACGGATGCAAGGATTCTTCAATATATGCAAATCAATCAATGTGATACACCGTATTAACAAATTGAAGAATAAAAACCATATGATCATCTCAATAGATGCAGAAAAAGCTTTTGACAAAATTCAACACCCATTTATGATAAAAACTCTCCAGAAGGTGGGCATACAGGGAACCTACCTCAACATAATAAAGGCCATATACGACAAACCCACAGCAAACATCATTCTCAATGGTGAAAAACTGAAAGCGTTTCCTCTAAGATCAGGAACAAGACAAGGATGTCCACTCTTGCCACTATTATTCAACATAGTTTTGGAAGTCTTAGCCACGGCAATCAGAGAAGAAAAAGAAATAAAAGGAATACAAATTGGAAAAGAAGAAGTAAAACTGTCACTGTTTG
>NC_041229.1:39131560-39139273 GCF_002837175.3 Physeter macrocephalus
GGACCTAAGGAAACTTCAAAGCTTTTGCACAGCAAAGGAAACCATAAACAAGATGAAAAGACCACCCTCCGAATGGGAAAAAATATTTGCAAACAAATCAACGGAAAAAGGACTAATCGCCAAAATATATAACCAGCTCATGCAGCTCAATATTTAAAAAACAAACAACCCAATCCAAAAATGGGCAGAAGACCCAAATAGACATTTCTCCAAATAAGGCATAAAGATGAAAAGACAACCCTTAGAATGGGAGAAAATATTTGCAAATGAAGCAACTGACAAAGGATTAATCTCCAAAATATACATGGATAAAGAAGATGTGGTACATATATACAATGGAATATTATTCAGCCATAAAAAGGAACGAAATTAGGTCATTTGTAGAGACATGGATGGATCTAGAGACTGTCATACAGAGTGAATTAAGTCAGAAAGAGAAAAACAAAAATCGTATATTAACGCATATATGTGGAACCTAGAAAAATGGTACCAATGAACCAGTTTTCAGCACAGAAATAGACACAGATGTAGAGAACAAACGTATGGGCACCAAGGGGGAGAAGCAGCGGGGGTTGGTGGTGGTGGTGTGATGAATTGGGTGATTGGTATTGAAATGTATACACTAATGTGTATAAAATTGATGACTAATAAGAACCTGCTGTATAAAAAAATAAATTAAATAAAATTCAAAAATTCAAAAAAAAAGAAAGAACTAGGAATATAGCTAATCTGACCTCTTAGGGTCCATTGAGACAATTACAGATCAGATGTGCAAGACAGTGCTAGTTTTTTTTTAAAGGTGAAAGGGGGGAAGAAGGAGACTCGAATAAGAAAAAACACAGCCCTTCATTTGCCTTCTTAGTTTTCTATTTCTGTGTAACAAATCTTCACAAACCTAACAGCTTAAAACTTAAAACAGTTTCCCTAGAGCAGAAGTCCAGGCATGGTGTAACTGGATCCTCTGCTCAGGGTCTCACAAGTCTTGGGTCTCAGCCAGGCCTGTGGTCTTGTCTGAGGTTTGAGGTCCTCTTCCAAGCTCATGTGGTTGTTGGTAGGGTCAGGGAGGAAGACGTTTTCGTCTATCCTTCTAGGCTTTTTTGGCTGGTCTAAGAATTAAATTGACATGAGAATTAACAAAAGAAAATCACACAAGAGTTTAATAACATGTGTACATGAGAGAGCCCCAGGAAAACTGAGTCACTAACCAAAATGGCTGAAACCCTCACCTTAAATACTATTTTCAGCTAAAGACCAAAGAGGATGTTGCGAGTAGTGGTTGGGACGTCAAGGGGAGGAAGGCAATTCACACGAAGATAGAAAAGCAAATGTTTGGTAAATAAATGTTTGCTGGGCCACTCAGAGACAATGGGACACAGAGTGGACTCTGATTCCTAGGCCCTGCCTAGGGTTTCCCCACCACCCTAGACCGTATTCTTTGCAGATATCTCTGATGATGCTCTATTCTGGGAACAGGTCTGCTATCTAAATTCTTTAGGCAGCTAAGGGGGAAGGTCAAAGTTTCTTCCTGAGTCTTTTAGGCCTCGATTGTTTCCAGCTCAAAATAATCCACATGCCAAAGAGACATTTTGCGGTGGCAAATTTTGTTCCCATACAATAGAAATCAGTTTTTTTGTAGCTATAGAACTCATTCATTTGTTTCTTTAAGGCTAGAGGAAACAAATTAGTCTCTGATTTTTAGACCCTCTTTCAAGGGTTCACCTGACTAGGTCAGACCCACGCAGAATAAGCTCTTATTTGATGAACTTAACATCAACTGATTAGGGACTGCAAATTTCCCTCCTCTTGCTATAGTTAATGGATTAGAAGCGAGTTACAGTTCCCTCCCACAACTCAGGGTGAGGGGAACACACAGAAGCATGGATACCAGGGATAAAAATCAACAGAGGTCATATTAAAACTCTCCCAACCACACCTTCCATTTGCTGAGCTTCTACGGTGTGTGTGTGTGTGTGTGTGTGTGTGTGTGTGTGTGTGTCTGTGTGTAAGCAGAAATCACCTTGCTCCAACTTACTTCAACAAACTCAGGGAAATTGGTTTTAAGGAAATAAGGATGTCTCGTAGCCAGAAGGTAATAATGCAGCTTGGCCGGTGGAAGAACAGAGACTAGGCTGTGGAATGCTGTAGGGGAAGTTGTGTCTCTGTGTGCATTTGCTTCCTCATTGTCACTCTCTGTGGACTGACTTTATCTGATCTCCATTTGTGCTCTACAGTTCCAACCCCATGCTGTCTTGGGTAGAATCAGTATCTCTCTCTCTCTCTCTCCCCTGCCCTCTAGTTCTAAATTCTCAGAGAAGGAATCTTGGGCCAGGTGCTCACCTCTAGAGAAATCATCTCTGGCCACAGTGGGTGGGGAAACACACTACGATCATAGCTGCCACCCATGGTGACCATGTACAGGGGGGAAGATAGGAGTTGGTCATGTTCCCAAAAGACGCCCACTGCACGGTGTAAGGAATTGTAAGTGACCAGTTTGTACATATTCCACATCATCTTGTACATGACTTAGCAACAAGGCCCTTCATGTAGCAGTCGAGAGAGCAGACGGACTATGTTTAATGGTTAATGAGTTTAAAATGATGCTCCCGTGACCACAGCACTTAGAAGAAAGGTCATCCCACTGAAAGAACGCAGCGGAGGCAGGGATCGCAGGTCCAAGCGCAGAGGGTCCAATTTAGAGACAGAGTTACAGCTGCATCTAACGAAACCTTTCCTAGAAATGGCTGAGAAAGCACATGCTTTGAGTAAGTTCAGAAAGCAAAAAAGATGTGAGTAACAAAAGCCGTGAAGGAGGAAGGGAATGTTCCAGCACAGATTGTATTGCTCAAGTTCTGATAAGAACGAAGTGAGACACAGAGAGGATAATCCAGACAGGGCCAGCCGTTTAAACCCAGCGGTGCTGCTTAAGAGCTTTTATCAACTCTTACTTATGAGGAATCAGTATCAGAATCCCTTGTGTGTCTTATAGTTGGCTTGTATAAATGTACATAATGATGTGTAAACTGAGTGTGGTTCTTACCCTTGGTCGTGGGTGCATTACCATCAGATCCTCAGTGATCTTACTATAGTTGCAGTTAAAGGATCATTACCAATATTGTCATATTTGTGTAAATGTGCATTTGATTATCACAACTGATGATCACAGTCAAGATTCCCAGGCTCAGAGTGGGCTAGACTAAATAAATACTCTCCAGTCCCATGCTGTTAAAGACCTTAGTTTCAGTGAGGTTTATTTATATCCAGGTGTTCTACATGTTACAAAAACATTCTCAAAAGGGGGGATTTGACCTGGCTAGTGTTAAAGTTCTATTAGTCTGTGGGCCTCTTGGTGACAGAGGCCAAGGCCAAATCATCTCTGTATTGTGGTGCCAGCCCATATCACATCCTCAAGAAATGTTGGTTTTTTAAAAAAAATTTTATTGAAGTATAGTTGATTTACTATGTTGTATTAATTTCTCCTGTAGAGCAAAGTGACTCAGTTATACATATATATATACACATACATATATTCTTTTTCATATTCTCTTCCACTATGGTTTATCACAGGGTATTGAATATACTTCTCTGAGCTACACAGTAGGACCTTGTTGTTTATCCATCCTATATATAATAGTTTGCATCTGCTAATCCCAAACTCCCAATCCTTCCCTCTCCCACCCACTCTCCCCCTTGGCAAGAAATCTTTATTGAATGAAAAAAAGATTATTTATGATTTCAATATCATATAATCATTGTAATTATAACCTGCCGTTTGTCCTGGTAGATTGTGACTTTTTAGAACCTCACTGTCCAATATGATCACCATGACCCACACATACCTTTTAAATTTTAATTTAAATTAAGTAAAATTTTAAAATTCAGTTTCTTCATTGTAATAGCCACATTTCAAATGCTTAATAAGCACACGTGGCAAGTGGTATCAAATAGAACTTTCCCATCAGCACAAAGTTTTATTGGCCAGCGGTGCTCTTGAAGGTGGAGACTTCATCAGTATCCCTCACAGATGGTGTTCAACCACCATTTCTTTTTTTTTTTTTTTTTTTTTTTTGTGTTATGCGGGCCTCCCTCTGTTGTGGCCTCTCCCGTCGCGGAGCACAGGCTCCGGACGCGCAGGCCGCTCTGCGACCATGGCTCACGGGCCCAGCCGCTCCGCGGCACGTGGGATCCTCCCAGACCGGGGCGCGAACCCGGTTCCCCTGCATCGGCAGGCGGACGCGCAACCACTGCGCCACCAGGGAAGCCCCCAACCACCATTTCTTGAACTAATGAGAGTTAGACTCTCCTGGTAAATCTCAGCCTAGTCTTCATTTCTGCACGGAAGACCTCACTGAGTTCTGTTCTGTGCTCCCCCTGAGACTGAGGCGAATCCTGTCTTGTCAGATTCTGCCTCTTACACGGTACACAAAAATCAACTCAAAATGGATTAAAGACTTAAGTGCAAGACGTACAACTGTAAAACTTCTAAAAGAAAACATTGGGGAAAATCTTCATGCCATTGATATTGGCAACGATTTCATGGGTATGATGCCAAAAGCACAGGCAACAAAAACAAAAATAAACAACTGGGACTACATCAAACTAAAGCTTCTGCACAGCAAAGGAACAATTGACAGTGAAAAGGCAACCTATGAAACGGGAGAAAATATTTGCAAATCATATACCTGGTTTGCAACTATATATAATCTGATAAGGGGTTAATCTCCAAAATATACAAGGAACTCTTACCACTCAATAGCAAAAAACCCCTAATAACCCAATTTGAAAATAGGCTGAGGACTTGAATAGACATTTCTCCAAAGAAGGCATACAAATGCCCAAGAGTTTCATGAAAAAATGCTCAAAGTCACTAATCCTCTGGGAAATGCAAATCAAAACCAAAATGAGGTTTTACTGCACACGTGTCAGGATGCTATTATTGAGAAAACAAAAGATAACAAGGATGTGAAGAATTGGAACAATGCACACTATTTATGGGAATGCAAACTGGTGTACTGCTGTGAAAAGCATTATGGAATTCCCTCCAAAAAATTAAAAATAGAGCTACCATATGATCCAGTAATCCTACTTGTGGGTATTATCCAAAATAATTGAGAACAGGGTCTTGAAGAGATATTAGCCTCCTATGTTCTTTTTTTTTTCTAATTTTAATTTATTTAATTAGAATATAGTTGAACATTTTGAAAACTCAAAATAAAAAATACTCCTTTTCATCCTTGTTCCAAACCACCCATTTTCCCCCTTTATGAGTAACTTTTGTTCAGAAACTGGAAGCAATGTAAAGACAGTACTGTTTCCTTAATCAGGTAGTGCATTGAGGAAAAGTATAGTATAGTCTCCTATGTTCATTGCAGCCCTGTTTTCAACAGCCAAGATGTGAAATCAACCTAAATGTCCATCAACAAGTGAATAAATGATATATACATACAACAGAATACTATTCAGTCTTTTAAAAAAAGAAAATTCTACAACATGCAACAACATAGAGGAACCTTGAGGACACTATGCTAATTGAAATAAGCCAGTCACAGAAAGACAAATACTGCATGATTCCACTTACATGCGGTATCTAAAACAGTCACATTTATAAAATCAAAGAGTGGAATGGTGGTCACCGGGGTAGGGACAGAGGGAAATGGAGAGTTAATAATCAATGGGCATCAAGTTTCAGTTAAGCAAGATGAAAAAGCTCTAGAGATCTGCTGTACAACATTGTACCTATAGTCAAAAATTATGTATCGTACACTTAAATATTTGTTGAGGGCACATCTCATATTAAGTGTTCTTATCACAAAAAAATAAAATAAAAAGTTTCTACTTCCTATAAAAATGCCCCACCTTGTGGAGTGATGTTACCTCTAGGTAGTAAAGCCCTTGGCAGCAGGGATGGCTCTGATGACTCTGCACCTCCGTCATCTGGCTCAGTGGTTGACAGAGAGGAGATGTGCAGTCAAGTTTATCAAACAAAACCAATTAGGGATGGGCTTCCCTGGTGGCGCAGTGGTTGAGAGTCCGCCTGCCGATGCAGGGGACACGGGTTTGTGCCCCGGTCCAGGAAGATCCCACATGCCACGGAGCGGCTGGGCCCATGAGCCATGGCCGCTGAGCCTGCGCATCCGGAGCCTATGCCCCACAACAGGAGAGGCCACAGCTGTGAGAGGCCCGCGTACTGCAAAAAAAAAAAAAAAAAAAAAAAAAAATTAGGGAGCGTAAATTGCTGGCTTAGAGCAATGCCTCTGTTACATGTCAAGGTGATGGCAGGGCAGGGGTGAGTGCTCCAGGCTGCATCTCTGCAGGAGGGCAGGACTCCTGTGTGACCCATGGGAGAGGGGAAGCAGTGGGACACGATTCACATAAAACACCAGCCTGAAGGTCCTCATTTACCTAATGTCTAGTTCCTCAAGGCATCCCAGGTTCTTGAGAAAGTTTTCATGCTTTTTGGCTTCTGACCACTCAACTCCTTACATCTCTGATACTTCTTTTTTTTTTCTTTTTGGTATAGTTTTTAAAACACAAAAATTGCAGAGAAATAGCAAACATCTCATACCTTTGTATCAAGAAGCGTCCTGACAGGAAATATACGGCAACGGAGTGAGCAAGGTATAGGAAAGCCACAAGAGATAGTGCTGTACCCCAAGGATTCAGCAAACCTTAGCATCTTAAAGGCGCAAGGTGGGGACCTGTTACTAGAACCTGACAGAGAGGGCTTCCTAATAGGAGCTTGCATTTCTGCAGAGAGGGAAGGAGTGGAGGAATAAATACCCCGACTCCCTCCCTTCCCTCCCTCCCATCTCTGCCCCTGTCCCAGCTGGATGAACCCAGTGGGAGCCAGAAGGCCGAGAATCTGAACAGAGGGACCAGCCTCCTGGGGCATCACAGGGTGGAGAATGGTGAAGTGTGGATCTGGAGAGCAACAGGGAATAACCCCCATAACCCTCCACCTGGAATTAACTACTGGGAACATTTTGCTACTTTTGCTCCTCATTTTAAAAACAAATAAATAGAACTTCACAAGATAGAGTTAGAAGTCTATTTGTTCACCTCACTGTTCCATTCTCCCCCTTCATCAGAGATAACCAACTTCATGAATTTGGTGTATGCCACTTGTGCATATGGTCTTTTTTAACTTTTATTACACATATATAAATAAGCACTGGATAGCATTATTTTGACTTTTTAAGATTTTTATATAAATGTTTTCATGTCGGGCATATAATTCTGTGAATTGCTTTTTTCATTCAATGGTGTATGTGTTTTGGAGAGATTTGCACATTAGTATATATCAATATATTTCATTCATCTTAACTGTTGAATAGTATTCTACTCTATTTATCTATTCTCCTACTGATGGATATTTACCTTGTTTCCAATATTCACTATTCAAACAGTGCTGCATCCAGGCTCAGAGGGTCTGAACATTCTCAACTTTGCCAGAAATTGCTAAATTACTCTCCAGAATGGTTGTGCTAATTTATATTCTCACCAGCAACATATGAGGGTTCCTCTTCCCCCACATCCTCACCAACTCTCTGTATTTCGGATTTTTCTTTTTTTTTTTTTTTTGCATTACGCGGGCCTCTCACTGTTGTGGCCTCTCCCGTTCGGAGCACAGGCTCCGGACGCGCAGGCTCAGCGGCCATGGCTCACGGGCCCAGCCGCTCCGCGGCATGTGGGATCCTCCCAGACCGGGTCACGAAC
>NC_041229.1:39139356-39153563 GCF_002837175.3 Physeter macrocephalus
GGGATCCTCCCGGACCGGGGCACGAACCCGCGTCCGCTGCATCGGCAGACGGACTCTCAACCACTGCGCCACCAGGGAAGCCCCTGTATTTCGGATTTTAATTTTTCCCTACATAACGGGTATGAAATGGTATCCCATTGTTGTTTAATTGCCATTTTCCTGATCACTAGTGAAGGTGAGCAACTTTTTCAGACGTTTATTGACCACCTGGCTTTCCTCTTCTGTGAATTGCCTGCCTTTATCCTTTGCCTACATTTTACTGAATTGTTTCTCTTTTCCTTTGTGATTTGTAAGCCTGTATGTCTATTCTGGATGTTAAATCTTTGTGTAAAATGTGATTTGCAACCCAAGACACTTCTAATTAGCTCAGGATGAGGTTTTATAAAAATCTGAATCAAGGGCTTAACAGGTGCAAACATCTTCAAGGAAAGGAAAAGACAAGGCGTTATTTGCTCACATTGCTTCAGGAATTTTTTTTCCAACATACTGGAGAATAACAGGAAAGTCTCTAAAATTCCAAGGGAATCACTGCATCAGATTGGGGCTTGATTATCTCTTCTCCACAGAGGTGCCTTGTTCCCTGGCTCCAGCTGCATGGCATCCCGAGGGGAAATTGTTGCTGTGTTTTCAGCATCGGCTGTTTGGCCTTGATGATGCACTCCATGATGAATTGATGCTGCCAAGGAGACAGATATGTGCTGCGTTTCAAGCCACTAAAGTATGTGAACTAAATCCCCTAATTCATCTCTCAGGAACAACTGCCCAAGGACAGGGCTCTCTCTGAAGACCCTGGTGACAAATTTAACTCAACACTGGCACCTTGTTTTAGAAAATGCTTCTTCAGCCAGCAAAATAATTCACATCAGGACACATCAAGAGACACCTCTGTTTGGGGAGAGGTGGGGGAGAGGTGAGGGAGATTAGGTCCACCCATCATTTGTTCACCTGTGCAAAGCGTTTCTACTGTGTGGGCCCATCACTGAACACACTGCACACATGTCAGTGAATTAGACACAAGACCTGCCCTTGAAGAATTCACAGAGTAACAGGGAGAAGGATGTGTGAACCTGTGGTTAACATATAGTGGTAGGTGCCATAGAGAGGAATGTGCAAAGGGTTATGGGACCATAGATGGAGGGACTAATCCTCCAGCTCCTTCCAGACTCAGCTTGAGAATCTTCCTACCCCATTTCTGTACACCACTCCTCTCTCTTCACTTCCCACATTACATTGGCATTGTCTGCTCATGGGTTCCTCTCCCCAACAAGGCTTTAAGCTAGGGTGTCTCAACTTCAGTACTATTGACATTTCGGGCCAGATGAATGTTTGACTAAGGGAGGGGCTGTCCTGGAACTTTGCAGAATGTCCAACAGCATCCCTGACCCCTACCCACTACATGCAAGTATCACACACATGCATATACACACAACACACACTCACACACATTATAATAATCAAAAATGTCTCTAGACATTGCCAATGTCCCCTGGCGTCCAAATCACCCCAGTTGAGAACCTCCTGTAAGCTCTAGCAAGGCAGTAACCACATTTTTTTCCTCTCTGATTCTTGGTGCCTTGGACAAGCCTGGCACTGTGAACCAAACAGAACTTTGCTTGGAGGGATAAGGAAAAGCCTTGTGTTAAAGAAGTATCGGATTTGGATTTTGAAGGATAGAGAGGAATAATCTATGTCAGCACTCTCCTGCAGAACTTTCTGTGATCATGGAAATATTCTATATACTCTCTAATACAGTAGGCACTACCATATGTGGCCTTTGAGCACCTGAAATGTGTGAACAAGAAACTGAATTTTTAGGGACTTCTCTGGTGGTCCAGTGGGTAAGAATCTGCCTTCCAATGCAAGGGACGTGGGTTCGATCCCTGGGCAGGGAATTAAGATCCCACATGCTGCAGGGCAACTAAGCCTGTGCATTGCAACTACTGAGCCTGTGTGCTCTGGAGACCATGAGCCACAACTAGAGAGAAGCCCATGCCACATCTAGGGAAGCCCCACACCACAATGAAAGAGCCCATGCACTGCAACAAAAAGATCCCACATGCCACAACTAAGACTTGACACAGACAAATAAATAAACATAAAATTATTTTTTTAAAACTGAATTTTTTATTTCATTTAGTTTTAATTTCTTTAAATTTCCAAGGCTACATGTGGCTAGAAGCTGCCATATTGGATAGCACAGCTCTAAGCATTGAGTAGCCTGCCCCATTGTAAGCACTCCTCACCAAATGTGAGTTTGGATAATTTCCCAGATATTCAGAAACATATTTACACTACCAGTTTCTATGACCATTATCCAAGCCTAAAGCAATAAGTTATGGAATAAAATGAATATTATCATGCTTTATTCTACAGAGGGGATAAAAGAGGCTCACCCCACCCATCACAAAGCAACCAGGGACACCATTCTTCTTTTTTTTTTTTTTAAGAAGATGTTGAGGGTAGAAGTTTATTTATTTATTTATTTATTTTTGCTGTGTTGTGTCTTCATTTCTTTGCAAGGGCTTTCTCTAGTTGTGGCAAGCGGGGGCCACTCTTCATTGCGGTGCATGGGCCTCTCACTATCGCAGCCTCCCTTGTTGCGGAGCACAGGCTCCAGACGCGCAGGCTCAGTAGTTGTGGCTCACGGGCCTAGTTGCTCCGCGGCATGTGGGATCCTCCCAGACCAGGGCTCGAACCTGTGTCCCCTGCATTAGCAGGCAGATTCTCAACCACTGCGCCACCAGGGAAGCCCAGGGACACCATTCTTGAGGGGCTTGAAGATGGATGCTGGTGGAATTCTCAGAATCGTCCCATTTATTAAAAACCAGCCCATCCATCTATCCATCCTTTCGCACATTTATCCAAGGAACACATATTGAGAACCTACCATGAGCTCTCACAGACATCACAAAAAATATGCAGAACAGTCAGAGAGACAAATGTGTAAACAACTAACTAGAATACATTACAAGGAGAGCAGTGATGGAGTACTGTGTGTGAGATCTTAAGTGCCTGACATGGATAGAGAAAGCTCAACAGCGAAGCTGATTCTGAGCTGAGCCTTAGAGTTAGGGAGAGAACTATGTGAGTCACTTTTCTACATGTATCTGAACTATAAAAAAAAAAAAATCACCTAGAGGCTTTTTAAAAAATAAATTCTCTGGCTTCTTCTCTGGAAATTCCTGGCATAGAGCTTAGAGTTTCACAGGTTTAGCAAGCACCCCTGGAAAATCTAGGAAAGAGGTGTTAGGAGGATGGGGCCAATAACTCCCATGTGTAGATAGGAACAATGTCAGGTCTTAATGATGGTCCTGATACCTGATATGTATCAATATATCACACCTGCCATATAATAAACAGTGGGAGTTTGAAAATAGGCATTTTTTTCTCAGATATCAAAAGCAATTGGAAAAGTGGGAGATTAAGAAAAGTAAAAGAATTAAAGAGAAAAGGAAAGCCCATACATAAGCCCACCATTCAGACCTAATCATTGCCTGATATTTTTGATAAATATTTGGCTGGTCTTTTTCTTTGCATACACATACACTCACAGAAAACTGGAAAAATACTGTACCTATTCTGCTTTTAAATAAACTTTTCTATTTTAGAATAACTTTAGATATAAAGTTGAGGAGGTGGAGATAGCCTCATCCACCAGAGGGTAGACAGCAGAAGCAAGAAGAACTACAATCCTACAGCCTGTGGAACAAAAGCCACATTCACAGAAAGATAGACAAGATGAAAAGGCAGAGGGCTATGTACCAGATGAAGGAACAAGATAGAACCCCAGAAAAAAGCTAAATGAAGTGGAGATAGGCAACCTTCCAGAAAAAGAATTCAGAATAATGATAGTGAAGATGATCTAGGACCTGGGAAAAAGAATGGAGGCAAAGAAAGAGAAGATGCAAGAAATGCTTAACAAACACCTAGAAGAATTAAAGAACAAACAAACAGAGATGAACAATACAGTAACTGAAATGAAAACTACACTAGAAGGAATCAGTAGCAGAATAACTGAGGCAGAAGAACAGATAAGTGACCTGGAAGACAGAATGGTAAATTCAATGCTGCGGAACACAATAAAGAATAAACAGAATGGTGGAATTCACAGCTGCGGAACAGAATAAAGAAAAAAGAATGAAAAGAAATGAAAGCAGCCTAAGAAACCTCTGGGACAACATGAAAGCAACAACATTTGCATTATAGGGGTCCCAGAAGGAGAAGAGAGAGAGAAAGGCCTTGAGAAAGTATTTAAAGAGATTATAGTCGAAAACTTCCCTGACATGGGAAAAGAAATAGTCACCCAAGTCCAGAAAGTGCAGAGAGTCCCATACAGGATAAACCTAAGGAGAAACATGCCAAGAATTAGAGACAAGCAAAAGCTAGGAAATTCAGCACCACCAAACCAGCTCTACAACAAATGCTAAAGGAACTTCTCTAAGTAGGAAACACAAGAGAAGAAAAGGACCTACAAAAACAAAATGAAAACAATTAAGAAAATGGTCATAGAAACATACATATCAATAATTACCTTAAACGTGAATGGATTGAATGCTCCAACCAAAAGACACAGGCTTGCTGAATGGATACAAAAACAAGACCAATATATATGCTGTCTACAAAAGACCCACTTCAGACCTAGGGACACAAACACTGAAAGTGAGTGGATGGAAAAAGATATTCCATGCAAATGGAAATATAAAGAAACCTGAAGTAGCAATACTCATATCAGATAATATAGATTTTAAAATAAAGAATGTTACAGGAGACAAGGAAGGACACTACATAATGATCAAGGGATCAATCCAAGAAGAAGATATAACAATTGTAAATATTTATACACCCAACATAGGAGCACCTCAATACATAAGGCAACTGCTAACAGCTGTAAAAGAGGATATCAACAGTAACACAATAATAGTGGGGGACTTTAACCCCTCACTTACACCAATGGACAAATCATCCAAAACAAAAATAAATAAAGAAACAGAAGCTTTAAATGACACAATAGACCAGATAGATTTAATTGATATATATAGGACATTTCATCTAAAAACAGCAGACTACACTTTCTTCTCACATGTGCACGGAACATTCTCCAGGATAGATCACATCTTGGGTCACTAATCAAGCCTCAGTAAATTTAAGAAAATTGAAATCATATCAAGCATCTTTTCTGACCACAATGCTATGAGATTAGAAATCAATTATCGTCAAAAAAAAGAGGAAGAAGACTCAAATCAATAAAATTAAAATGAAAAAGGAGAAGTTACAACAGACACCGCAGAAACACAAAGCATTCTAAGAGACTACTACAAGAAACTCTGTGCCAATAAAATGGAAAACCTGGAAGAAATGGGCAAATTCTTAGAAACGTATAACTTCCCAGGCTGAACTAGGAAGAAATAGAAAATATGAACAGACCAATCACAAGTAATGAAATTGAAACTCTGATTAAAAATCTTCCAACGAACAAAAGTCCAAGACCAGATGGCTTCAAAGGTGAATGCTATAGAACATTTACAGAAGAGCTAACACCTATCCTTCTCTAACTTTTCCAAAAATTAAGGAAGAGGGAACACTCCCAAACTCATTCTATGAGGCCACCATCACCCTGATACCAAAACCAGACAAAGATACTATAAAAAAAGAAAGTTACAGACCAATATCACTGATGAATATAGACGCAAAAATCCTCAATAAAATATTAGCAAACAGAATCCAACAACACATTAAAAGGATCATACACCATGACCAAGTGGGATTTATCCCACGGATGCAAGGATTCTTCAATATATGCAAATCAATCAATGTGATACACCATATTAATAAAATGAAGAAGAAAAACCATATGATCATCTGAATAGATGCAGAAAAGGCTTTTGACAAAATTCAACACCGATTTATGATAAAAACTCTCCAGAAAGTGGGCATAGAGGGAACCTACCTCAACATAATAAAGGCCATATACGACAAACCCACAGCAAACATCATTCTCAGTGGTGAAAAACTGAACGGATTTCCTCTAAGATCAGGAACAAGACAAGGATGTCCATTCTTACAACTATTATTCAGTATAGTTTTGGAAGTCCTAGCCACAGCAATCAGAGAAGAAAAAGGAATAAAAGGAAATTAAATTGGAAAAGAAGAAGTAAAACTTTCACTGTTTGCAGATGACATGATACTATACATAGAGAATCCTAAAGATGCCACCAGAAAAGTACTAGAGTTATCAATGAATTTAGTAAAGTTGCAGGATACAAGATTAATGCACAGAAATCTCTTGCATTCCTATACACTACTGATGAAAAATCTGACAGAGAAATTGAGGAAACACTCCCATTTACTACTGCAACAAAAAAAAATAAAATATTTAGGAATAAACCTACCAAGGGAGACAAAAAACCTGTATGCAGAACTATAAGACACTGATGAAAGAAATTAAAGATGATACCAACAGATGGAGAGATATTCCATGTTCTTGGATTGGAAGAATCAATACTGTGAAAATGACTATACTACCCAAAGCAATCTACAGATTCAATGCAATCCCTACCACATTACCAAAGGCATTTTTTTATGGAACTAGAACAAAAAATCTTAAAATTTGTATGGAGACACAAAAGAGCAAGGATATACAGTGGAGAAAAGACAGTCTCTTCAATAAGTGGTGCTGGGAAAACTGGACAGCTACATGTAAAAGAGTGAAATTAGAACACTCCCTAACACCATACAAGAAAATAAACTCAAAATGGATTAGAGACCTAAATGTAAGACCGGACACTATAAAATTCTTAGAGGAAAACATAGGAAGAACACTCTTTGACATAAATCCCAGCAAGATCTTTTCTGATCTTGTGCAAGGGAACCCTCTTGCACTGTTGGTGGGAATGTAAATGGATACAACCACTATGGAGAACAGTATGGTGGTTCCTTAAAAAACTAAAAATAGAATTACCATATGATCCAGCAATCCCACTACTGGGCATATACCCAGTCTGTGAGTCTCCTAACATTATTTTTGAGAACGATTCATGTAGGTCTACATAGAACTAGCTAGATCCTTTCTTTTAGCTCCTATATAGTATTCTATAGTATGACTGTAGGATATTCTATTCATTCTCTTCCTTTACACACGTACAGGAGACTCTCGAAAGTACATACCTCAAAGTAGAATTGCTGGTTTGTAGGGTATAGGCCTTCCAATACGGTTGTACGACTTCACACTCCAGAAACGATGTTTAAGTTTGTTTCCTTACATTCTCAACAACAATTAGTATCAGAAGACTTTTAAATTTTTTCCAATGTTAGGAAAGTGAAATTAAGTCTCATTAGTATTTTATTTTGAATTTTTCTGATTACTAGTGAACTTGAGCATCATCTCATGTATTCATTAGTCATTTGGTTTCTTTTACCGTGAATTGCTTGTTCATCTTTTGGCCCACTTTTCTATTGGGTGTTTTGTTTTTTTTAAAAATTAACTTGATAGCATTTTTTTCACATTTTTGGGGTAATAATATTTTTCTTATTGTACATGTTACATTGTACGTTACAAATATATTGTTTCAGTCTGTTGTTTGTCTTTTAACATTACTACTATCTCATTTGTCATTTGGAAGTTACATTTGACATGGTCAAAGTTAACAATTTTTTCAATTTATGCTTTTTTATATATTGCTTAAGAATATATAAAATACATTTCTCTACCCTAATATCTTAAAAATATTCCCTCTGTTTTCTTCTAATTGTTACAATTTTTGTTTTTAATGGTTAGGTCTTTAATCTACATGAAATTTCTTTTTGTTTTTCATGTAAGATGAAAATCTAATTTTCTTTGTGTAGGAAGCCCAGCTACCTGGTCCCTTTGATTAAGTCATTCATCCTTTCCTTTCAGATCTGTAATGCCAGCTCCATTAAATAAGTTTCCATACATGTACTTGCTTTGGAATTTCTAATCTGCACAACTGATCTTTTATCTATGACTCAACCAAAGCCACACTGTTTTACTTATTTAGCTTTAAAATAAACTCTGATAATGGGTGGAATAAGGATTCCTTTCTTGTTATTCTTTTTCAGAATTACATTGGATATTTTGGGACTTTTATTCTATCACATTAATTTTGAGATAACTTTACAAGTTTTATGAAAAACCATGTTAGGGTTTTTGTTGGAATTGCATTAAAAATTTAGATTTATTTGGAGGAGCATTACCATCTTTACCATATTGAATCTTCCTATTCATTAGTACTGTATATCTGTTTACTTTTTAAAAGCTTTTTTATATGTTTTTCAATACCATTTTTGAAATTTTCTCAGCAAAAAATTTTACAAAGTTTTTGTTTTATTTACTCTTAGGCATCAAATTACTTTTATTGCTAAATTAGATTCTTTTCAATTTCTTTGTATAATGCTAGCCTGTGGAAATGCTATTTGTTTTTGAAGGTAGTTTTATATGATCTATCCTGTTGAGTGATTTTATTAGTTCTGAAGAATTTCTTAGGTTTTCTAAGTAGAAAATCATACCATGAATGAATAATGATAATTTATATTAGATGTAATTATAACACACTATTGATGATGTGGTAGTGGATATCTTTGTCTTGTTTTTGACTTTAATGGAAAACTTCTAAGCACTTGTTTTATGTAATACAATAAAATTTATTTTGATATGATGTACGTTTTTGTTAGATGCCTTTTTTCAAGTTAAGGATGTTCAAGTTTTCTTCTATCTACACGTTGTTAAGAATTGTCTCTTTAAGTCACAAATTTGTACTAAATTTTCTTGAAAGCTTAGTCTGCACCTTTTCAGTGATCATGTGGATTGTCTCTTTTACCCTGCTAACATGGTGAATTACACTGACAGATTTTCTCAAGTTAAAACTTCTCTACATCCCTGGGATAAATCATGCTAGGTTATATTTTTTAATGTATTCTTCTATTCAGCTAAACTGGATCTGTTAATATTTTACTTGGATTTTTTACATCTATGTTTATAAGTGAGGTTGGCATGTGGTTTTCTTTTTTATACTGTCTTTGGTTTGGGAATCAAATTATATTGTCTCATAAAATAAACAGAATGGCTTTGTCTACTCTCTGGAACAGTTTGTATAAGATAGGAATTATCTGTTCCTTGACTATAGTAAAACTCAGCTGTAAATCTTTCTGGCTCTGTTTCCTTTTTAGGGAGGACATTTTTGACTACTGATGCAATCTCTTGTTATTTTGTCAGTACCATATTAGCAGTAGGTAAAACTTACACAGTACGAGGCCCTTGTTCTAATCTAAGCATTTCAAGAACAAATATTTAATTAATCAACACAACAGTCTTATGATCTAGGTGTAGTTATTATTCCCATTTTACACGTGAGGAAACTAAGGCAAAGAAAGGTTAGGTAGCTTGCTGAAGCTCACATAGTAACAGCAAAGCCAAAATCAAACACAGGCAGTCTGGCTGTAGGAGCTATGCTCTTAACCACTATACTATAGTAAATTTTTCTATTTCTTTTGGGATAAATTGTCTTAATTTATATAGTTCTAGAAAATTATACCTTTCTTTCAAGTATTCAAAATTATTGGCATAATGGTGTTATTAACATGATATTTTAAAATCTCTACTGTGCATTTTTTATCCCTAACATTGTTTTATTTCTGTCTTCCCTTTTTCTTCATGAGTCTTGCTAAAACTTTTTTCTACCAGTCTCTCCCCACAAAGAGCTAGATTTTAATTGTAAGATGTATAGATTTGCTTTAAAATCATACAGCAAGGAATATATATATATATGTATGTATATATATATATATATATATATATATATAAAATCTGAAAAAGAATGTATATATTCTTTTCCCATATAGGTTATTACAAAATATTGAGTATAGTTCTCTCTGCTATACACTAGGTCCTTGTTGTTTAACTATTTAATATATAGTACTGTGTATATGTCACTCCCAAATTCCTAATTTACCCCTCCCCCACAACCTTTTCCCTTTGGTAACTGTAAGTTTGTTTTCTATGTCTGTGAGTCTGTTTCTGTTTTGTAAATAAAATTTTTTTGTATCATTCTTTTAGTTTCCACATATAAGGGATATCATGATATTTGTCTTTCTCTGTCTGACTTACTTCACTTAGTATGATAATCTCTAGGCCCATCCATGTTGCTGCAAATGACATTATTTCATTCTTTTTTATGGCTGAATAATATTGCATTGTGTATATATACCACATCTTTATCCATTCATCAGCTGATGGACACTTAGGTTGTTTCCATGTCTTGACTATTGTGAATAGTGCTGTTCTGAACATAGGGGTGCCTTTATCTTTTTTGATTTATAGTTTTGTCTGGATGTGTGCATAGAAGTGAGATTGCTGAATCACATGACTAGTCTGTTTTTAGTTTTTTAAGGAACTCCATACTGTTTTCCATAGTGGCTGCACCAACTTACATTCCCATCAACATTATAGGAGGGTTTCTTTTTTTTTCCACACCTTTTTTTCCAGCATTTGCTTTTTGTAGACTTTTAAACCATGGTCATTCTGACCCGTGTGTGGTGGTACCTCATGGCAGTTTTGATTTGCATTTCTCTAATAATTAACAATGATAAGCATCTTTTCATGTGCCTATTGACCATCTATATGTCTTCTTTGGAGAAGTGTCTATTTAGGTCTTCATCCATTTTTCAATTTTGTTTGTTTTTGTTGTTATTGAGTTGTATGAGCTTAAACAACCAATATTAGTTTAGATTTACAACATATTTTACTAATTGCTTTACTCTTCTTTGCTTTGCTCAGTGGGTTTGTTTTCTGTTATACTGAAGTACATTCTTGAGTAGCTCTTTCAGCAAGGGTCTGTGGGCAGTAAACCCTCACTATATTTGAATTTTTAAATTTATCACTCATTCTTCAAAGTTCATTTAGCTGCACATAGAGTTCTAGCTTCATTATTCTTTTCTCTCAAGACTTTAAAGATATTATTCAATTTTTTTCTCATTTATTCTACAGGCAGTGTCATGGCTTCTTTGCAGGTGGTCTGCAAGTCTACACTTCTTTCTTGAAATCTTTTAAGATTTTCCCTTATACTTGATGTTCTATAATTTCATCAAACTGTATTAAGTACAAAACTTTCTTATTTATTCTCCTTGTGATTTTTTTTTCACTCTAAGAATGTGTGTTCCAATTTTGGAACATTTGAAGGCATTACCCCTTGAAAATTGCCTCCACCTTCTACCTGATTTTTGTATTTCTTATTTCTGGAACTTCTACAAAATGTGTGGTGAGGCATCTCATTTTACACTCCACATGTAGCTCTTTGTACTGCATTCTAAATCTACTGATTTCCTAAAGTCTGCTTTCTGATTTATTAATCCTCTCTTTGTCTGTTTTAAGTCTAAGGTTAACAAATTGATTGAGGTATTTATTTCAATGATTCTATTTTTCATTTTCAGGATTTATATTTGGTTCTCTTTTAACCCATCAATTCTCTTCCAGAGTTGGGGAAAATAGCTTAGAAACAGTACTCAATTTACACTAAAATATAATCTAGATGGATGCACAGCACTATAGGAAAGGAAATAAAAACCAAAAAAAGGTCATATTTGTCAAATATCTAGACAGGGATAGATTTTCTAGGTTTCAAATCACACTCTGCTTTCATAACATTAAAGGAAAACAGTGATAATTTGAATATATAAACTTAAATTTTCTGAAGCTGAAAAGACAACATAAACAAAATTTAAAAGCACATGGTAAATTAGGGACATAACTACCAAAGTATGACAAAGTATTAATATCTTTAAAATACAAAAGCCTTATAGAAGTCAAGAAAAACACAAAGAAAAAATACAAATGACAAGGACGTGCTCTCACTCCTTCTTGTGAGAACACTGGAATCACAACTAACTGCTGAACAGTCATCAACAGGAAGACACTGGAACTCACCAAAAAAGATACCCCAAATACAAAGACAAAGGAGAAGTCACAATGAGATGGTAGGAGGGGAACAATCACAATAAAATCAAATCCCATAACTGCTGGGTGGGTGACTCACAAACTGAGAACACTTATACCACAGAATTCCACCCACTGCAGTGAAGGCTCTGAGCCCCACGTCAGGCTTCCCAACCTGGGGGTCAGGCAATGGGAGGAGGAATTCCTAGAGAATCAGACTTTGAAATCTAGTGGGATTTGATTGCAAGACTTCGACAGGACTAGGGGAAACAGACTCCGCTCTTGCAGGGCACACACAAAGTAGGGTGCGCATCAGGACATGGGAAGGAGCAGTGACCCCATAGGAGACTGAACCAGACCTACCTGCTGGTGTTGGAGGGTCTCCCACAGAGGCAGGGGGTGGCTCTGTCTCACCATGAGGACAGGGACATTGGCGGTGGAAGTTCTGGGAAGTAATCCTTGGTCTGAGCACTCCCAGAGTCTGCCATTAGCCTTACCAAGAGGCCAGGAAGGCTCCCGTGTTGTGTCACCTCAGGCCAAACAACCATCAGGGAGGGAACCAAGCCCTACTCATCAGCAGTCGAGTGGATTAAAGTTTTACTGAGCTCTGCCCACCAGAGAAACAGCCACAGGGCCACCCACCACCAGTCCCTTCCATCAGGAAACTTGCAGAATCCTCTTAGACAGCCTCATCCACCAGAGGGCAGACAGCAGAAGCAAGAAGAACTATAATCCTGCAGTTTCCAATCCAGTGGAACAAAAATCACATTCACAGAAAGATAGACAAGATGAAAAGGCAGAGGGCTATGTACCACATGAAGGAACAAGATAAAACCCCAGAAAAACAGCTAAATGAAGTGGAGATAGGCAACCTTCTAGAAAAAGAATTCAGAATAATGATAGTGAAGATGATCTAGGACCACGGAAAAAGAATGGAGGCAAAGATTGAGATGATGCAAGAAATGTTTAACAAACACTTAGAAGAATTAAAGAACAAACAAACAGAGATGAACATTACAATAACTGAAATGAAAACTACACTAGAAGGAATCAATAGCAGAATAACAGAGGCAGAAGAACAGATAAGTGACCTGGAAGACAGAATGGTGGAATTCACTGCAGCGGAACAGAATAAAGAAAAAAGAATGAAAAGAAATGAAAACAGCCTAAGAGACCTCTGGGACAACATTAAACACAACAACATTCGCATTATAGGGGTCCCAGAAGGAGAAAAGAGAGAGAAAGGACCTGAGAAGGTATTTGAAGAGATTATAGTCAAAAACGTCCCTGACATGGAAAAGGAAACAGCCACCCAAGTCCAGGAAGTGCAGAGAGTCCCATACAGGATAAACCTAAGGAGAAACATGCCAAGACACATAGTAATCAAATTGGCAAAAATTAAAGACAAAGAAAAATTATTGAAAGCAGCAAGGGAAAAATGACAAATAATATACAAGGGAACTCCCATAAGGTCAACAGCTGATTTCTCAGCAGAAACTCTACAAGCCAGAAGGGAGTGGCATGATATACTTAAAGTGATGAAAGGGAAGACCTACAACCAAGATTACTCTACCCAGCAAGGATCTCATTCCGATTCAATGGAGAAATCAAAAGCTTTAGAGACAAGCAAAAGCTAGGGAATTCAGCACCACCAAACCAGCTCTACAACAAATGCTAAAGGAACTTCTCTAAGTAGGAAACACAAGAGAAGAAAAGGACCTACAAAAACAAACCTCTGATAATATAGATTTTAAAATAAAGAATGTTACAAGAGACAAGGAAGAACACTACATAATGATCTAGGGATCAGTCCAAGAAGAAGATATAACAATTGTAAATATATATGCACCCAACATAGGAGCATGTCAATATATAAGTCAACCGCTAACACCTATAAAAGAGGAAATCAATGGTAACACAATATTAGTAGGGGACTTTACCACCTCACTTACACCAATGGACAGGCCTACAAAACAGAAAATTAATAAGGAATTTAAGCTTAAAATGACACAATAGACCAGATAGATTTAATTGATATTTATCGGACATTCCATCTAAAAACAGCAGACTACACTTTCTCCTCATGTGCGCACGGAACATCCTCCAGGATAGATCACATCTTGGGTCACAAATCAAGCCTCAGTAAATTTAAGAAAATTGAAATCATGTCAAGCATCTTTTCTGACCACAGTGCTATGAGATTAGAAATCAATTACAGGAAACAAAACGTAAAAAACACAAACACATGGAGGCTAAACAATAC
>NC_041229.1:39154289-39155448 GCF_002837175.3 Physeter macrocephalus
GAAACTCTATGCCAATAAAATGGACAACCTGGAAGAAATGGACAAATTCCTAGAAAGGTATAACCTTCCAAGACTGAACCAGGAAGAAATAGATAATATGAACAGACCCATCACAAGTAATGAAATTGAAACTGTGATTATAATCTTCCAACAAACAAAAGTCCAGGACCAGGTGGCTTCACAGGTGAATTCTATAGAACATTTAGAGAAGAGCTAACACCCATCCTTCTCAAACTCTTCCAAAAAGTTAAGGAGGAAGGAACTCTCCCAAACTCATTCTACAAGGCCACCATCACCTTGATACCAAAATCAGACAAAGATACTACAAAAAAAGAAAGTTACAGACCAATATCACTAATAAATATAGATGCAAAAATCCTCAACAAAATACTAGCAAACAGAATCCAACAACACATTAAATGGATCATACACCATGATCAAGTGGGATTTATCCCACGGATGCAAGGATTCTTCAATATATGCAAATCAATCAATGTGATACACCATATTAAAAAATTGAAGAAGAAAACCATATGATCATCTGAATAGATGCAGAAAAAGCTTTTGACAAAATTCAACACCCATTTATGATAAAAACTCTCCAGAAAGTGGGCATACAGGGAACCTACCTCAATATAATAAAGGGCATATACAACAAACCCACAGCAAACATCAGTCACAATGGTGAAAAAGTGAAAGCATTTCCTCAAAGATCAGGAACAAGACAAGGATGTCCACTCTCACCACTATTATTCAAGATAGTTTTGGAAGTCCTAGCCACGGCAATCAGAGAAGAAAAAGAAATAAAAGGAATACAAATTGGAAAAGAGGAGTAAAACTGTCACTGTTTGCAGATGACCTGATACCATACATCCAGAATCCTAAAGATGCCACCAGAAAAGTACTAGAGCTATCAATGAATTTGGTAAATTTGCAGGATACAAAATTAATGCACAGAAATCCCTTGCATTCCTATATACTAATGATGAAAAATCTGAAAGAGAAATTATGGAAACACTCCCATTTACCATTGCAACAAAAAGAATAAAATACCTAGGAATAAACCTACCTAAGGAGATAAAAGACCTGTATGCAGAAAACTGTAAGACACTGATGAAAGAAATTAAAGATGATACCAACAGATGGAGAGATATACCAT
>NC_041229.1:39155848-39158472 GCF_002837175.3 Physeter macrocephalus
GAAACTTCAAAGCTTTTGCACAGCAAAGGAAACCATAAACAAGACGAAAAGACAACCCTCAGAATGGGAGAAAATATTTGCAAACGAATCAACAGACAAAGGATTAATCTCCAAAATATATAAACCGCTCATGCAGCTCAATATTAAGAAAACAAATAACCCAATCCAAAAATGGCAGAAGACCTAAATACACATTTCTCCAAAGAAGACATACAGATGGCCAAGAAGCACATGAAAATCTGCTCAACATTACTAATGGTTAGAGAAATGCAAATCAAAACTACAATGAGGTATCACATTACACCAGTTAGAATGGGCATCATCAGAAAATCTACAAACAACAAATGCTGGAGAGGGTGTGGAGAAAAGGGAACCCTCTTGCACTGTTGGTGGGAGTGTAAATTGATACAGCCACTATGGAGAAGAGTACAGAGTTTCCTTAAAAAACTAAAAATGGAATTACCATATGACCCACAATCCCACGACTGGGCATATACCTAGAGAAAACCATAGTTCAAAAAGACACATGCACCCCAATGTTCACTGCAGCACCATTTATAATAGTCAGGTCATGGAAACAACCTGAATGCCCTTCGACAGATGAATGGATAAAGAAGATGTGGTACATATATACAATGGAATATTACTCAGCCATAGAAAGAAATGAAATTGGGTCGTTTATAGAGACGTGGATGGATCTAGAGACACTCATACAGAGTGAAGTAAGTCAGAAAGAGAAAAACAAATATCGTATATTAACGCATATATCTGGAATCTAGAAAAATGGTACAGATGAATCGGTGTGCAGGGCTGAAATTGAGACACAGATGTGGAGAACGTATGGACACAGAGGGGGAAAAGCCACAGGGCGGTGGTGGTGGTGATGTGATGAATTGGGAGAGGGATTGACATGTATACACTGATGTGCATAAAATGGATGACTAATAAGAACCTGCTGTATAAAAAAATAAATAAAATAAAATTCAAAAAAATATATATATAAATGGCTAATACACATTTTCAAATTATTTTCCTTTACCGGTAATCAAATATATATAAATTTAAAAAACCTATCTGACATCTACCATATTAACAACGTATTTTGCTTCTAATGAGAATATACAAAACTTGCTTGCTGTGAGAGCCTAAGATATGACATTTTGGGAAAAAAATTTGCAATATATACCAAGCACCTAAAAAGTATTCTAACTTTTTGACTTATTAATTTCACTTTTAAGAATCTAACACAACATTGTAAATCAACTATATTTCAAGAAATAAATTTTTAAAAAGAGAGGGGAAATTGTTACATCTGTACAACAAAATATTATTCAATCATTAAAACTTATGCTTACCAAATTTTTAACAAAATACAGAAAACATAATCATATGTGAAAAATTAAGTATATAAAACTATATGTAGGGTATAGCTAAAGGACTAGATGAAAAGTATATATCAGAATGTTGACAGTATGTACTTCTAGGTAGTAGGTGTATTGGTGACTTTTTTTCCACCTCATTATATGTTTTTGTACATTCCAAATATTCCATAATGAAAGTCTATTATTTTTATAAATTTAAAATTAATTAAGGATTTTTTAAAACTTTCTCAATAAATTGGAAGGAACTGGATTCCATCTTAAATTCTTCAGTCATCCTCACCCTCTCCCCCTTCAAAACAAGTCCTTTCCTCATCTTTCGCATCAGGACTGTTGGGTTATCTTGGCCAGGGGGTAATGGGTCAAGTTGAAAGTGAAAAGTACAAATAACCTGAGCAACAAAACTCAGGCATTTGACAGCACTTCTCAAAAGCAGGCATTTCATGTCTGAGATGTTGAAGTGTGTTAGGAAGATTTAAGAGTAAACTGTCCTATGGGAAGTTGCTAACTTGAAATCCAATATTTTTAAAATATGATATCTCAAGATAAATAGTTTTCTTTTAAATTTCAGGTTGTGGTCAATGGGGATTCCTAAGACTAAGAATCAGCTCATTTTTATTAAAAACTTTACAATGACTTAGTGGTTAAGGAAGTTGTGTCAGTTTGAGTCCCTCAAGAAACAGACACCAAGGCAGAATTAGACTTTTCAGAGATTTATTGAGAGAAAAGCCCGTGAAGGATGAAAGTGAGGGAGTAGTTAAGTAGAGAGAGCATACAGACCAAGATGCCAGTCTGACATCCATGAAAGGAGAGGGGGAAGGGAAGTGGCTTGGTAGGAAGACCCCCAGACTACAGGGCAGTTCTGAGAAAGCCTTGGTCAAGTCAAAGAGGACTGCCCAATAGTGGAGTCCCATGTTGGGCAGAAATGGCCCAAATCTAGCACCTCTGCTGGGCCCAGTCAGTGGCAAGGAGCAGCCTGGGGTGAGCCTGCTCTCAACATCACCACTGCTTTGGACCCTGAGCGTAGCATCTGGAGGCTGTCAGCCAGATGCAGGAGGTGTGATTGGTGCCCTTCACGGCTGCCATGGAAATGTACTTAAAGTATGCTCTCCGGCTTCCCTGGTGGCGCAGTGGTTGAGAATCCGCCTGCCGATGCAGGGGACACGGGTTCGTGCCCCGGCCTGGGAAGATCCCACATGCCGCGGAGCGGCTGGGCCCCTGAGCCATGGCCGCTGAGCCTGCGCG
>NC_041229.1:39161101-39189261 GCF_002837175.3 Physeter macrocephalus
AAAGACAACCCTCAGAATGGGAGAAAATATTTGCAAACGAATCAACAGACAAAGGATTAATCTCCAAAATATATAAACCGCTCATGCAGCTCAATATTAAGAAAACAAATAACCCAATCCAAAAATGGCAGAAGACCTAAATACACATTTCTCCAAAGAAGACATACAGATGGCCAAGAAGCACATGAAAATCTGCTCAACATTACTAATGGTTAGAGAAATGCAAATCAAAACTACAATGAGGTATCACATTACACCAGTTAGAATGGGCATCATCAGAAACTCTACAAACAACAAATGCTGGAGAGGGTGTGGAGAAAAGGGAACCCTCTTGCACTGTTGGTGGGAGTGTAAATTGATACAGCCACTATGGAGAAGAGTACAGAGTTTCCTTAAAAAACTAAAAATGGAATTACCATATGACCCACAATCCCACGACTGGGCATATACCTAGAGAAAACCATAGTTCAAAAAGACACATGCACCCCAATGTTCACTGCAGCACCATTTATAATAGTCAGGTCATGGAAACAACCTGAATGCCCTTCGACAGATGAATGGATAAAGAAGATGTGGTACATATATACAATGGAATATTACTCAGCCATAGAAAGAAATGAAATTGGGTCGTTTATAGAGACGTGGATGGATCTAGAGACACTCATACAGAGTGAAGTAAGTCAGAAAGAGAAAAACAAATATCGTATATTAACGCATATATCTGGAATCTAGAAAAATGGTACAGATGAATCGGTGTGCAGGGCTGAAATTGAGACACAGATGTGGAGAACGTATGGACACAGAGGGGGAAAAGCCACAGGGCGGTGGTGGTGGTGATGTGATGAATTGGGAGAGGGATTGACATGTATACACTGATGTGCATAAAATGGATGACTAATAAGAACCTGCTGTATAAAAAAATAAATAAAATAAAATTCAAAAAAATATATATATAAATGGCTAATACACATTTTCAAATTATTTTCCTTTACCGGTAATCAAATATATATAAATTTAAAAAACCTATCTGACATCTACCATATTAACAACGTATTTTGCTTCTAATGAGAATATACAAAACTTGCTTGCTGTGAGAGCCTAAGATATGACATTTTGGGAAAAAAATTTGCAATATATACCAAGCACCTAAAAAGTATTCTAACTTTTTGACTTATTAATTTCACTTTTAAGAATCTAACACAACATTGTAAATCAACTATATTTCAAGAAATAAATTTTTAAAAAGAGAGGGGAAATTGTTACATCTGTACAACAAAATATTATTCAATCATTAAAACTTATGCTTACCAAATTTTTAACAAAATACAGAAAACATAATCATATGTGAAAAATTAAGTATATAAAACTATATGTAGGGTATAGCTAAAGGACTAGATGAAAAGTATATATCAGAATGTTGACAGTATGTACTTCTAGGTAGTAGGTGTATTGGTGACTTTTTTTCCACCTCATTATATGTTTTTGTACATTCCAAATATTCCATAATGAAAGTCTATTATTTTTATAAATTTAAAATTAATTAAGGATTTTTTAAAACTTTCTCAATAAATTGGAAGGAACTGGATTCCATCTTAAATTCTTCAGTCATCCTCACCCTCTCCCCCTTCAAAACAAGTCCTTTCCTCATCTTTCGCATCAGGACTGTTGGGTTATCTTGGCCAGGGGGTAATGGGTCAAGTTGAAAGTGAAAAGTACAAATAACCTGAGCAACAAAACTCAGGCATTTGACAGCACTTCTCAAAAGCAGGCATTTCATGTCTGAGATGTTGAAGTGTGTTAGGAAGATTTAAGAGTAAACTGTCCTATGGGAAGTTGCTAACTTGAAATCCAATATTTTTAAAATATGATATCTCAAGATAAATAGTTTTCTTTTAAATTTCAGGTTGTGGTCAATGGGGATTCCTAAGACTAAGAATCAGCTCATTTTTATTAAAAACTTTACAATGACTTAGTGGTTAAGGAAGTTGTGTCAGTTTGAGTCCCTCAAGAAACAGACACCAAGGCAGAATTAGACTTTTCAGAGATTTATTGAGAGAAAAGCCCGTGAAGGATGAAAGTGAGGGAGTAGTTAAGTAGAGAGAGCATACAGACCAAGATGCCAGTCTGACATCCATGAAAGGAGAGGGGGAAGGGAAGTGGCTTGGTAGGAAGACCCCCAGACTACAGGGCAGTTCTGAGAAAGCCTTGGTCAAGTCAAAGAGGACTGCCCAATAGTGGAGTCCCATGTTGGGCAGAAATGGCCCAAATCTAGCACCTCTGCTGGGCCCAGTCAGTGGCAAGGAGCAGCCTGGGGTGAGCCTGCTCTCAACATCACCACTGCTTTGGACCCTGAGCGTAGCATCTGGAGGCTGTCAGCCAGATGCAGGAGGTGTGATTGGTGCCCTTCACGGCTGCCATGGAAATGTACTTAAAGTATGCTCTCCGGCTTCCCTGGTGGCGCAGTGGTTGAGAATCCGCCTGCCGATGCAGGGGACACGGGTTCGTGCCCCGGCCTGGGAAGATCCCACATGCCGCGGAGCGGCTGGGCCCCTGAGCCATGGCCGCTGAGCCTGCGCGGCCCCGCAACGGGAGAGGCCACAACCGTGAGAGGCCCGCGTACCGCAAAAAAAAAAAAAAAAAAAAAAAAAAAAAGTATGCTCTCTTCCAGAGCCTGCTTTCCAACCCCCAAATAAAAGTAAAACCAAAAAACCCACTCCCTAAAACAGCAACTGGTGGACTGCTTATATCTAGAGAAACCATTGAGTTTTCCTTTAAGCGAGATTGTAGAAGAATTCAAAACCTAGCATAGTGCCTGGCACGTTACATGGACCGGTATTTGCTGACTAAATTATGTCACTTCATGTCTCATGAAGTATAATAACATGGCACTCTTGTTTAAACCCAGATACCGTAGACTGGACATTTCTACACATTTCTTCAATGTGAACATTGTTAGGTGTCTTTACAGGTAGATACATTGAGGCTCAGAGACGTTAAGTCACTTGCCCAAGGTCATACAAGCTGGTAAGTGGTGGTTCTGGGATTCAAACTCAGTGCTGCCCTAGACCAGTAGTCCTCAACCCTGGCTAACCATCAGGATCACCTGATGATCACACTTCACCTCAGACCAATAAAATCATTACTTCTGGAGGTGGCCCCAGGTGCCAATGTTTTTTTACAAAGCTTTTAAATATAAGAAGTTCTAATGTTTCCAAGGTTGAGCACTATACTCTTCTACTCCAACCCCTTCTCATATTGCAAATTGGGTAACAGTCTCATAGAGGAGAAGTTACCACATCCCGATCACATTCCAAAGCTAAAAGAGTTGGAACCAGAGCTCAAATGAAGAGTTTCCTAATCTATGCTGCCCTCTGGTAGCTCACTTGGGGTTGGCTATTCTTCCACAATCTGTTGGACCACACGGACCAGGGAAAGGCAGAGGGCTCGGCCTATATGACAGTCCTTGTGTGCCCCCTAGTGGGTTAAAATGGTAACGAGCCACTACCTTGGACAGTACTTAATAGGTAAAAGGATGAAGAACTCTACAGGCCTGTGGCTTGTCTCATCAACGTGCTGCATGTAGGTTTATACAAGCCGGCTGTTAGCTGGTGGTGCTTTACATCATCCTTGTACTTGGATGGAAGAAAACCACATCATCAACACAAAAACACAACCACTCTGGATTTATACAGTGCCTTGCCTCTAAGACTTGCTATTCAAGGCCAACTTTAAAGCATATAGGGCACTCCCTCATCTACGAACTCTGGGAGAAATTTTTTCTAAAATCTTTTGTTAAGGCAGTAGAGTCTTGTGGTTCATCTCTCAGGCTTTGGAGTCAAACACACCTGAGGACAAGTTCTAGCTCCACAATTATTAATTTTATAAACTTTGGTTAGCCACACGGCTCTCAGTTTTACCACCTGTAAAATGGTCATAATGCCTAATTCATATAGTTGTCGTGAAGAGTAAATGTGTATGTAAAGTGCTTGGCACTGTGCCTGCAATGTATTAACCCCCCCTCCACCCTTATATCCCACAAAAGGTTATTGTTACTATTACTGGAGTGGACCCATGGTGGGTGCATTTTTGCCTGGCCTGGACAAAACTCTCAAATAGGAAAAGACTGTGCTCTCTAAAATGATCTCTGCATTGGTGTCTGCTTCCCCTCATCCCTCAGAGAGAACCTTCTGCTCTCCGCTCCCCACTTCACTGCAGTCTTTCACACACTCTCTCCCCTGGGAGAAGAATCTGGAACTCTGAACTTTCCTGCATCGAAATATTCTCATCCCTGGGGCAGTCTCGTGAAAGGGATAGAAGGTGAGGAGAAACCAGCAAAGGAAACTGAGAATGAGTGATGGATGCAACAGGAGAGAAACCAGGAGAGTGTTATCCTAGAGGCCACGTGGAGTGTCTCAAGATGGAGGAAATGACCAACTGGGTCGAATGCTGTGACAGGTCAGGGAAGATGAGGACTGAGAATTGACCATCGGATTTAATAAAACAGAGGTCACTGGCCACCTTGACAAAAGCAAATTTTGCTCTCGTGGTTGTGGTGAAATTCTGAGTGGAGTATGGAATTGGGTACATTTTTCTGTAAAGAGGAGCAAAGAAATGGGGTGGGAGCTGGAGGGCAAATGTTTCTGTTTTAATATGGAATAAATAAGAGTATATTTACAATGCTGATGGGAATAATCCAGTGTGAGAGGGAAATTGATGATGCAGAAGGGAGAGAGGGAAGGATTGCTAAAGCAGTGTTTTTTTTTTTAAACATCTTTATTGGAGTATAATTGCTTTACAATGGTGTGTTAGTTTCTGCTTTACAACAAAGTGAATCAGTTATACATATGTTCCCATATCTCTTCCCTCTTGCGTCTCCCTCCCTCCCACCCTCCCTATCCCACCCCTCTAGGTGGTCACAAAGCATGGAGCTGATCTCCCTGTGCTATGCGGCTGCTTCCCACTAGCTATCCACCCTACGTTTGGTAGTGTATATATGTCCAGGCCACTCTCTCACTTAAAGCAGTGTTCTTGGTAGAGCAGAGGGAACGGGACTTAGTACACCAGTGGAGGGCCTTCCGCAGGAGCGCAGACACAGTTTATTTATGATAATGAGGCGAGGGGCAGGGTCTATACGCAGAGATGCCCTTAGGTGGGGCAGATGGGAGGGTAGCCTGTTCTCTCCTCATGGCTTCTGTCTCTTCTGTGCAGTAGGAAGCAAGGTCATCAATGAGAGCAGCTGCTACTAAGTGAAATAAAATTCCCTAAGAGAACAAGTGAAATCTGAAAAAGAATATATATATATATACACATATATATATATATCACTGAATCACTTTGCTGTACACTTGAAACTAACACAACATTGTAAATTAACTATACTTGAAATCTCAAAAAGACAGAATAAGTGAAATACTCATTTTTAGAAATATAACTCAAAGAGTGATGGTGAAGTGGTCTACTGGGTAAGAGTCTTTGCTGAAAACCCTTAAATAATGAAATTCACATGAAATGCCAACTGAAATTTGGATAACAATAAACACACGTGATGCTCTGAATGTTCTTTATTTTCTAACAACTATTTAAACCACTCAACAAAACGCTCTGTAACATAATTTAAGAAAACTTCTGCAAATTTTAGTGTAGAAAGTAGACCCCGTTTACCTACCATCAAAACATCATGCAAACACTTATTTTCTTAGAAGCTATTTAGCCTTGTGGTATTACTTTCAGGTGATGGCACATTTTAATTCCATACACCACAATGAGCATTCACTCCAAGCACATAACTCTTTAAAATAAAACAACATACATTTCTTTTGAACCATTTCAGATTCAGTTGTTTGGGTTTGTTGTGTTTTTTTTCCATAAGTTAAAGCTAAACTCAATCTCCTTCCCCCAGTCACAGCCTCGAGCTCATGGCAGATTTGTACAAAGTACACCAATGACTTCTCAGAATCCTTCGCTAGGGATGCCCGTGGTTCATGTCATCACAGGTAGAAGAGAGAATTGGCTAATTCCAAACTTGGTTCTTTATGAGTGCTTTGTGCCACCAGAAAGGTCAGCTTGTGTGCATACTGACACGGGGCTGGAACACTGATTAGGCCCTAAGGAGGAAAAAGTATTGGTAATGATTAAGAGGATAACTTTCTCTTCAAAGTGATATTTTTTTCCTGAGTTTTTTCATCCACTAGTTTTATACACGATAGAATGTAAGTCAATTGGAACCAAACTCAATCAACAAAGGGCACCCTTGCTCCTGGGAACTTAAATTCACTGAGCAAGATGGGAGAGCAGAGAGGGCCAGTCTGGCTTCCCGGTGCTGGGACCCACGAGCCACATGATTAGGGCTGATCTAAGTTTCCTACGACTTGATGTTCCAAGGGGCTCAGAGCAAATCTTGGCTTTGGACTTGGTGAGCAGCTCTGGGCCTAACGTATAGGAATACAGAACAGAGCCAAGCCTGTTACCTTCCCACCAGACACAACATCTGAGTTGTCTTCAGTTGCTTCATCTGTAACTTGGAAATAACAATACCCTGATTTCCTCCCAGGCTGGCATAAGAAAATGTATATAATAAAGTCTTCTAGAAAAATTATCAGTGCTAATGCATGATAAGAGTTACTGCTATTTTATGCCTATGATAAGAGTGGGTTTCATCCACTGTGGACTTAAGAAGTCATTCATTCATTCATTCATCCCTCCTTTGTGGAAAATCAGGCATTGTGCCAGGGGTTGGGACACAAAGGTGAATCGGGTGACAGTTCCCTGGTAGGCACCTTGAGTACCACTCTGTACCTAAATAAACAGCTGTCACTCACCGGCCAGTTGTAGTAGAGGTGGCACAGTTTGAATGTGAGTCTCTGCATGTGGTCGGGCTTCAGGCCGTTGTCATCATAAATGACATTATAGTAGGTGGGATTAATGGTTCCCCGACAGGCGACCTGGCTGATCAAGTAAAAGTCATACCTGAGGGGAAAAGAAGGACTGTGAGAAAGAAGGCTTGCAGAACAGGACCAAACCTGACCACACACAGTCAAAGCTTTGTTAAAAACGGATTTTCTAACAGACTTGCCATTCAGGCCGCGTTGCTCCTGAATCCACGATGGTGCCAAGTGGGGGGTTCTGCAGAGTTCGGCCTGTTTCCGTCAAGAAGCGTGGCATGCACTTCTTCCTGACCACGATCACTGACAGTTTGGGGCTTGGAACGAGAAAGGCAAAAGAATAGATAGATAAATAAATAAATAAATAATATGGAGAGAACTAAACCAAGCCATGCAACTTTCTATTTATTTATATTTTGGGGGGTAATTTTAAAATGAAATAAATTAATTGATCAGTGAAACACTGCAAAACAAAGAAAAGAAAAATTACCCCCAATCTCCCCTCCCCCAGAGACACAAACAATTTTTTCAATCAAGGATTGTCTTCATTTGTTGCAAAAGTGTGGTATGCTCAGTCATTTGACCAATTTATATCACTGCAGGGGGACAGGGTAGAATGGTTCACAGGACAATGAACTACAATCAGCACTTCTAAAGAAAGATTTTCCAGAATTATCCGTGGAGACAAGATTTTCCTCCCATTAGCAATCATCTATTTTCACCTTCACTCTTCTCAATTTCTGAATAGCAAAGGAAGAACCAGAAGTTCCTCTTATTCCTCAAATCAACGCTTCTGAATCCTGCAAAACACGCACCTGGGAGGATTGATGGACAGTCCACATACACATATGGGCCAAATTCTAAATGACCAAGCGTTCAGCCAGTATTTGGTAAAATCCAAATCCGAATATTCACCCATCATGGAAGAAACCTTTAGGATGCAAGGGTCACTGAAATTTCACTTTAAGTGTTTTAATTATTTTAAAAATATATTATTAATGTTTTCAATCTTGAAACTTTTTAAAAGTTGATGTTATAGTGCAGGAGAACTAACTCCTTAGCACAGTCAGCTGCTAAATTTACTCCTGCGATCCCCAAATTGCATGGAGGTGATTCTTAATAAAATCTAACTAACCCAAGGTCAGCGGGGAATAAGAAATTTTGGCTCTGATATTTTGGATACAGCTAAAGGTGGTTCTGCCTCCAAACTATGACGCTCTCCCTCCTTTCTGATGGTCACTAATGAGGTCAAGGCTCAGCTCCTTTGGGGCTCGTGGCGGCGACACTTTGGTTGACGGTGGTGATGACAGTGTAACCCTACAGACCAAGCTCTATGCACAACAGAATAAGATGCTTTCTGAGGATTTTAAGAAGCCAACTTAAGATCGTCATCCTCCTCCATTTTCTAGTTCTAACATTTTTCTTGCACTTAACACTTGACACAGTCACGGAGGAAAATATACCAAGACACTGAATCTAGAAATGTGACAGTAGAGCAAGGTACTTCGTGTTTAGCATGGTCTGATTTTCATATGCAGCCCAGCTTTCACAGCACACACGCCACTCTCAGCACCTTCTGCAGACATGAGCTGCGCATCAGTGCCTGCATGTCAGAGGCTTTTGCCCTGTGTGTTGATTTAGGCCTCAAATTTGAAACCACAGCTTGTTTTTTTCCCTAGCATGTTAATAGGTATGAAGCATCTTCACCTGCCAGCAGCCCTGCAGGCTTCCTGCTGAATCTCAGTGTCAGGCGCTCTGGAGGATTCCCGCCTTCTTCTGGTGCCCCGACCCAGGGCCCCCAAAAGCTCATACCACCCAAACTATTTACATAATACCATCCCAACTACCCTCCAGCCTAGGATTGGTTGTACTCGCATAATGCAGAAACGGAGCGAAACTTAACTGCATGGAAAAAAAAAAGAGATGCTGGCATATAGTAATTTTAATAGTTGCGATGAATGTGCTAGCACTGGAAGTGGGGAAAGGATACTAATTTGATACCTGGTATTTGAACTTGCTTCTGTCACACCGCTCAGCAGCTGTGGAACTTCATATTCAATGAGTGTTTTTATTTGACCATCCCCTACACCGGCACGGTACACAATTATCCGTGCTGGCAAACCGTGGTTATGCTTGTACCATCTGTTCAGTGCCCCTGCAGGATTTGGTGTTAGTAAGAAAAGAATGACTTGCCTGATGCCAACAAAGAATAACATTCCCATATATTTCAACATTTAAATAGCTTGCTAGTTCAGACCATGATAAGATAGGGTAATACCTAATTTGGGTTGTATTCGCAATAATATAAAAATGGATACCTTTCCAGAACATTCCTGCAACTCTGCTATTTAAGGAATCATTATGGTTTCTATGGCATAATATATTCTCAAACTTAGCATATCTCTTTAGTAAAATTTTAATATTTAAGCAATTAAAATTTAATTCATGCAATAGACATACAAATTTCCCAAACCCAAATTAATACTAATTTAGTTTCTTTAAATCTATAAATCCTCTCAATAAGGATAGACTGGATAATTTTATGTAAATTTCTTCTCTAATGAGCATAAATATGAAAACATAAGGAAAAGACTTGGCTGTTCCTCTAAAAGCATCTCTTCACATGGATTCACCCATCAGTCTCGCTGACAATATGAACTCTGAAAAACTTCCACTCGCTCTAAGAAATTGCCTAAAAAGCAGAGACCAGACAGTAACTCCTACCCAACAGAAACTTTTCATAACAGCTACTAAGGTTTTGAAGTGAGGGGAAAGTAATATGATAAAATATTTCTTTTCATGCATATATGGCACCATTGTTTTAGGAGAGTTTATTGTCTAGGAAATTCATTTTAGTTTGATAGAAGATGACCATATATGTAAGTCCACTACCAAAATACGTCACCAAGTTCACCTTTTTTGGAAACAAATATTTATGACCCCCCAAAGTTTATAGTTGGGATGATGCAAATCAGGGAGTGATTTGCACAGGTCACATTGCTAGGGAGTGGCCAAGACAGATTCAGACCAGGGTTGGAAAGGGCATGGGAATCCCAGACCCCCTCTTTCTACTGCATCCCACTGTAAGGAGGGCAACGTCCCCATCTGCTGTCTTTCTCTCACCTTCTCCTGCCATGCCACACGTGATGTGTCAGCATCCCCATCCCAGTCCCAAAAGCTTCTCTCCTATTTCTAGACCTAATGCTGGTCTGTCA
The DNA here is from genome assembly GCF_002837175.3 of Physeter macrocephalus. Classification (NCBI taxonomy): domain Eukaryota; kingdom Metazoa; phylum Chordata; class Mammalia; order Artiodactyla; family Physeteridae; genus Physeter; species Physeter macrocephalus. The sequence continues at coordinate 39,171,198 of NC_041229.1, forward strand.
TAATCCTTGCTCCTCCAGGGTAGGTTTATTTTGACCTTCAAACTTCTTGCAAGAGCCACCAGCAGCTACAAACTTTTTTCCTCCTGGCTTTTAGTTTATCACACACAGACAAAAATGTAAATTCTACAGAGCCTGTCTGTTAGCTTGAGTCAGGCCACAACTTCAGAGTCTCCTACTGGGTGCCAGTCAACTCAGGCAGGCTTGAGAAGTCTGTTTCCACCTGTCTGGTCTGCTAGAGGCTTATGAATTTTGGGTCTGAAAGAAGAGTGTCTGGAGCCCACCCCCATTGTTACATTTTTAGTACCAATCATGAAAACTTTTAAGCAATCTGCAACATCAGCCGTTGTTCTCTGAAGGATACAGCGGGAGAACCATCTAAAGTAAGCAAAGAACAAAAGTAAAGTTCAATTTCAAAATCTCTCTTCTAAGCATGCATTAGTATTAAGAAATAGACATAAGTAAATTAATGTTCATAATTTTATATACACTGTATGATCACAATTATATTAAAATGCTCACCCCCACCCCCGCCCCCAAATAAAATTTATTGATACGAGAAACTAAAGCACAGTGCTAGCATCAGATGTCTCTGGGTTCAAATCCTGGCTGGTATACTCACCAGCTATGTGACTTTGCTATGTGAACCTAAGCCTCAGTTTCCTCATTTGTGCCAAGGAAATTTATAAGATAGTAAGGTAGTTAGTACCTCATAGGGTTGTTGTAAAAATTAAACTAGATAATATATGTAAAGTACTTAGCACAGCACTTGGTACATAATAAGCATTGATAAATAGAGGCCACTACATTATTATTATAAGGGAATTTATTAGTTTAGCAGATCTACTTTAAAAATATTCAAAGATTTCTCAAGCATAAACCTTCATTTCTATAGGTAAGCTTTTGGGAATTGAAATCTTAACATGACTAACTTATTTAGATTTCAGAAGCAAGTTCTCTTGCTAAGATTATTCATTAAAAGCACTTGGAAAATGAAGATCATGACTTAGTGGTATGTATGTGTCCACATTATTCCAGTTCTCTAAATCTGTGCAATAATAATGATGCAATTAGAAATGCTGCTACAAGCCGGAAGTCCCTTATGTGCTTGATTAAGGAAGTGACACACAGAACAGGGATCTCATACAACCTGGACTGAAGTCAGAGGCACGCAGTTACATTGCTGCTTTTCCTGTTTCCCACAATCCCAAATATATACCTGATCACAATTTAGTGGAGTAAATCACATAGCTTAATTCTAAGAAGGAAACATGGTTCAAAACAGCCTCAAAACACATTGTTTAGTTACGAATATTGAAACACTTCTAAGAACTACAATGTAACATGTACTATGAGTCAATGCTTAATGTGTTATCCCTCATCCTTGCCTATGGTTTTAATAGCTGTGTAAACAACCACCACATCGAGTTTCTGCGAGCATTAAAAACAACAATAACAGCAAGCATGTCTTGAGCATCTACCGTAATAGGTAAGTGACAGATCAGGATATAAATCCAGGCAATCTGATTCTCAACTGCTTGACATCGTGTACGTAAACTTCCTAGTATGGAGCCCAATACAGTGCAGGTGCTCAGAGAACAAATGCACAAGAATTTCTACACGGCCATCATTTGGGGAATATGATTTGCATATGAGCAATAGCTTGTCCTAACGTATGTATAAAAATAGTTTTTTAATGAAGCTACATTTTACCCCAATATTATCCATCACATTTAATATATGTAAGTATAATTTATGACCGTAAGTGTCCGTATTTTAAAACTGAGTGAAGAATACAAACTATTCCTTGCTGTAAAGTCTTTAGGTAAACCACAAGTAATAGTCTAAATAACTGAAGAATATGTTAGGGTAATTTTAAAAGTACCTGGTGATTCTGGGGTTAATACTGGCCACAAATCCAACCACCACCATCCCCTGGTTGAATGCATCTTTACAGACATCAATACCAACCACCATCAGGGACTTTAACTGTAAAATTAAAATTTTTCATGATTTAATGGAATGAGGTATTTTCCCAAGCAATGAGGTAATATGAAGTTTTCAAAAGACTGTCCCTAGTTATTGAATTATTTAAGTTAAGCTATGTGCCAGGGAGATCAAGGTCGAGATGAGGCAGATTATTAAACCAGAAACCAGAGAAACTTAAAGATGGAGGGAATAATAAGAACCTGCTTCAAAAAAAACACAAAAAACAAAAAGATGGAGGGAACAATATAGTACATACTTTGCTTAAGAGACTCATTGTAATAAAAAATGGCCACCATCCTTTATGGGGGTGGGCAAGGACCATCAGTGGCTCAAGAGATTCTGGTAAAGTGGTCCGTCCATTTATCCCGTCTCTAGGCTGAAGGAATCCGAAGGGAAATTCCATTCCCCGTTCTTCAGCTCTCTAAGGAATTCTCACTTGCCTATGCCCTCCAGGAGGGGCAGCTGGGGGTAACCTTGTACATCCTGGTTAAGGGAATAGGCAACATTCCCTCATTCCTCACCCTCCTCACTTCCTCCCATGGTGTCCATAGTTCAGGAAAGAGGAGAAGATTTTCTCAGTTCCCAACACAACTTGGAGGTTTGTATCACAGGCTCTGCCGGTTCCCCAAGCTCTGGGGGGGAGGGCGTCCCATCCAGGGTGCAAGGCTACTCTGCAAAGTATCACCCTGCTGAAAGCAGGTAAAGGCAGAGGCCACGGAGCACAGATTTTAAACCACGGCTGGGAGGCTCCAAATCAAGTGCCTCCAAGTCGATGCCAAACTAGATTCTCTTTCACGAAAGATTCTGTTATTAGCTTAACTGAAGCCCCATGAGAACAGGGGCCACGCCTCACCTTCTGGATACCCTCCCAGTGGCTGGTGTAATGGAACCCAGAGCAGACAGACATACAACCAACCAACCCAACAAACAAACAAACAAAAATATTTCTAGGATCACGTGAAAATATCTCCTCCTACTTTGATTTAATTTTTAAAATTCATTAATAGATAGATTGATGACTAAAAGAAAAAGAGTGACGGTTCCTCACAGGGATCTCCACAGCCCACAGCTCGCCTCCGAGTTTACAGGTCATTTGCAAGGCAATCTTGGTGGCGATGCTCATCATCATCCCCTGTTTATTCAACGTCTGAGCAAGCACACACTGGCTGGGCACTGGGCAGTCGGAGCTCAAATATTTTTTAATGGAATCATAATAGCTCTTCTGATTAGAAGGCAGAATACACATTACCTGAAAGCAAAAAAAAAAAAAAAAAAAACCACAGGAGAAAAGAAAGTCGATTTACTTATGTTCAGAGGAAGCTTTAAAAAAAAAAAACGAATATATGGATGCAAACATCTTTTGCCCTTAAGTTCCCAAGAAACAAATATTAACATACCCACAGTTCTTCTCTCTCTCTTTTTTTTTTTTTTTTTTTTGGCCACACCACACAGCTTGAAGTATCTTAGTTCCCTGACCAGGGATCGAACATGGGCCACGGCAGTGAAAGCACCAAGTCCTAACCACTGGACCACCAGGGAATTATTGCCCCTACAGTTCTTCTCTTAAATGGCCTTTAGAGAGCAATGAATCTAAGCCATTTGAAATGCCTTCGCATCAGCCATCCACTCTGCAAAGCCCCCCTCCAACCCTACCACTTCCCTTGGCTCTTCCTTCCTCCTTGCTTCTCTGCCAATTTGATTCTGCCAGTCTCCTCAAATTCCCTTCCATCCTAGCTCTTCTTCCAGCTGCCTCCCTTACTGCAGTGACCCTTCCCGGTAGCTCTCCAGCTACCATCCCCACTGCCTCCTCCCCAACTTCATCCACAGATAAACAAAGTGGAGAATTAGCTTAAATTGTGGTCTTTTTCCCATTAGGCACTGGACAGGCAAAATAAAAGGAAGAAGCAACAACACATTTTTTTGTTAACTTGGACTTGAGTGTAAGGTATGAGGGGAGGGAAAATAAGGAAAAAGAAGCTTCAGGTGCTCTGGTATTTTTAAATTCCACCCTTCTCTCTCACTGCCTCTACTTCCCATCAGGTACTTCCCTCACAGTAGGACCTCTCCTGGAGACTCCATCTCCTTCCTATGTTTTATTCCTATTTTCAAAACACCCAAATTACAGAAAAGATAGGCACTGTCATAATTAACAGAAAACAAAGTGATTTTTTTCACCTATAGGACTGTTCATTATCATAATGTCAAGGGCTAACATTATTTACACTTAATTATATAAAGTTGGGAAAAATATTTTTAAATTATCAGCAAAATTCTCTTAGGGGGGCTTCCTGCCTTCCATCCCATGGGTCTGGGGCTAAGCAAGGTAGGTGGCAGAACAAGGAATAGCCCAATGGGGACCAGGACCAAAAGAAGGTGGGAGTCAAGTGAGACTGGTCACACACCAGGGATAAAGAAGTAAGCAAGTATGTGGAGAATAATAAGGGCCATGTTTCTCACTATTAGAGAGATGAGGTACAAATATGGAAAGGGGGAACTCTTTCCTGTGGCACTGGGTTGCAACTGGAGGCGTGAACACGTTTTTAATATTTAACATTTTAATAAAATATTTTAATATATACATAACTACATATAGTAATAAAATAGATGCAAGTGTGCATGTATATATATGCACACACATACATATACATATTTCTTAGCTTTGCCCATTGGGAAAGCCTAGGGGCAGTGACACCCCAGTAGCAAATAAACACACCCAGTGCCCAGATCTTGGTTTCTAAATACTGTTCTCTACCAAAAGGAAACAGGGCTCATTGGGAAAACATATGATTCTAGAGTTAGACAGCAAAACTTAGATTAACCTGGAATGTCTTATTGTGCCAGACAGTAAGTAAGTGTTCCAAGAAAGATGGGAAGGTGTCAAAAGACACAGAAGTCAGCTTGAATGGGGCTCCCACTGGCAAAACCAAGGACAATTTGGATATCGAAATAAATAACAGTAGTGATAGACTATAAGCTGGTAAATAAAATAGGAATCCATGAGTCCATACTGACGTAAATAAGTGAACAAACAAACAAATGGGAAGAAGAGAAAGCTCTTCCTTATGATGCCAACTAATAATTATAGAAGGAAGTACAAAATTAGAAAGGCACCATTTAGCAACCATCAGACTAGTAATGGATTCAGACAAGAATTATCAATGGATTCTAAAACTAGTAGGAAAAGTTTGATGAGGAATAGGATATTTACATAGTCTCAAAGTATCTCCCTACCCACCCCCCCGCAAAAAAACCCTGATTAATTACAAAGAGAAAAAGCCTAACTTTACAATGGAGAAAATTGACAGAAACCACCCTAATCAATGGAGTACCCCCTGGTAAGATGCAGTAAGAACACAGAATCATTGCTGTGATACTCCTGCCAAAAGTGCATAACCTGAATTTAATCATAAGGAAACATTAGACAAACCCAAATTGAGGGACATTATATAAAATAACTGGTTTATGCTCTTCAAAACTGGAAGGTCATCAAAGTCAAGGGAAAACTATGGAACTGTTACAGCCTCAAGGAGAGATTAAAGAGACAGGGAAACTAAGTGCAACATATTAGATCCTTTTAACAGAGAAGACATTCTGGGGACAAATGGAGAAATGTGAGTGGAGTCCGTGGATTAGCTAGTTGTACTGCTCCCTGATTTTGATGGTTGTTCTATGGTTCCATAGGAGAGTGACCTTGTTTGCACGAAATGTGTGCAAATGTATTTTTAAAAAGGTAATGGGCATCACGCCTGTAACTTACTCTCAAATGGTTCAGGAAAAAAATAGATAAGATAGATAGGAAGGGAGGGAGGTGGAAAATGATAGAAAATCATAAATATAATAAAATGTCAAAAATTGGGGAATCTGGGTGAATGGTACACTACAGTTCTTTGTACTATTCCCGCAACTTTTCTGTTAGTTTGATTTTACTTTTTAAAGTGAAAAATAAATGCTCTTAGGATGATAATTTCCTGTATTATAACATCCTTACGGGCCATTTTTTGTGGAAACAAAGAGCTAGCTAAGCTGCTTTGCATGCGCTATGAAGAGGAAAGTTTGGAGTTGGGAATGAATGAGCTAGGGGGGTCAGACAGGAGATGGGACAGAAAAGCACTGCAGTACTGTGGGAGACTGAGAGAACATTTCCAAGAAATAGGAATGATTGAGAGATTTTTTAAGAAAGGGATGTCAATTTTAACTTGTCTGGAATGTTGACATGTGATATAACCATGCCTTGGCCCCAAACCCTCAGCAAAGTCAGATACATCACACACACACACACAGAGGACACACACATACACAAACACATACACACATACCACACGCGCACACACACACAGTACTTTGGGAAATGAAGCAATTGTGGGTGTCCCTCAGGGTGATGCAATGCAGGAGGAAAAGGCACCCATGAAAGGGGACAAGAATTCAGAGGAGGCAGGGACATGGGGCCATAGGTGACATGAAACACTTAAACCTTCCAAGAATCCCCTGAAACAATGGGGAGAACACAGGGTGCCCCAACACTTATGGGATAAGATGGGAGTCAATTTATCTTAAATCTTGAGTAAAAGACGATCCTCCCAGTAAGTTGGAAAATATGTAGACATCCAAGAGGCCGATACAGGAGTAACAACAAGTATTAAAAAATTAATATTAGAAACATGAAAAGAAAACAAAATATTGATTAAAATATCAAGATTAATACTTTCTTGGGTGCTTGGGGAAATGCACAGCAATTTGCAAACATATTATGGGAGAACATGTTCAAATTCCTTCTTTCAAGGCTATTAGATATGAAGAAAAAATTAAAATTATACCTCAAAAATTATCCTGTACTTACCAACTGAACCTCAGGATCAACATATTTCTGTATAGCGTGAAGAAATGCAGCTGGATTTTCTTGTACTTTTATGCTACAGAAAAAGATTAATTTTGAAAATGCATAGTTCCCTTCTTAGTAGCACATAATCATATAGAACTAAAAATAATATTAGTTGATTTGTATAACAGACTATAATTTGAGGAAAAAAATCATTAAAGTGAAACCTTTTGAGTCTAAAATTGCTTCTCCCACACGATACGCCAGAAACATTTCATTACCATTTTTATTAACTTAAAAAATAGTTTGCTGAAAAATGAAATTTTCTCCAATGTAGAGTCCCTACAGATTCTATTTGAACAACAATTCTGTTGTTCAAAATGGAGTTGAAAGTGAACTTCTGAAACCACAAGTCTCAATATCAAATGACTGAAACAGAGTTCAAGTTAAACTGGGATTAACAATTCTCTAATTCTGAATCTCCCTGGGAACTTTAAAATAAAAATCATTAGGTTAATGAGATCAAGATATTCAGCTAATCTGTATGATTCATACTAAAACATTTTTTTTTCCTTAATGGAACACTGTGTGGAGCCTGGAATATTCAGCCATAATCAATCAGTGGACAAGTATCAATACTTATCAATTATCAGTTCTTTGGTTACATTATATTAGGGGCCAGATGCTACAGAAAAAAATTGCCACGCAGAAGAATTTTTAGATCTGTTTTCTTGACATAGATTCCCAACTTTTCTTGACATAGGTTTCTTGACATAGGTTCAGCCTCTCATATGTATATATAATTGGACTTTCCCAATACCCAGTGGCCTTTTGAAAGCAGACCAGCAGGTGGCAGGACCACTGTCTACCACTTGCCGGTTCTAACAGGAGTGGCCAGCAACGTTGTTTCAGATGGAAGAAAACAGGCCAAGAACCGAACACGGGCATGGGCTTGTTGGAATTTGGGTGACAAAGAGCCTGCGATGCCAGCCCAGGTTCTGGGACTGTGGCTTTTCATGAATCTTTTCCTGCCTTATTACCTCATGGGTTAAGAGAAATTAGAGCAGGTGAAACTCAAACCAGGCGATTTGTTAACAGGTTTGATAAGAGAAGAATTCTATACTACAGTGTAAAATGAGACTTTGGGAACAGCTATGATTTTCAACAATGCTTATGCTGCTGATGTAATTAATTAGTAACCATGTGTTTAAAGAATAACTTCCCACCCTGCCAATTTAGGACATTTGCACCTCCACTACAACAAAGAAAAAGAAGTATCTGTTGCTCTTTTTTATGCATAGCGAGCTCAGTGAAGTAAGGTATGACCAACTTTATGGCTTTTCTAAAGCAAAACAATATTCGACTTTGAGCGTGGCTGTATATGAATGGATCCCTTATTAAATTGAAAGCATCATATTTATCTCATCCCATGCAAATAGCATAGCATTTAGTATGTAGTAGCAGATACTCAATAAATGTTCAAAGGCTAAATGAATGACCTGGTTCTATCAGAAACTATCTAGATGACCAATCTTATGCTACAGGAACAGAATAAGAAAAGCTTATTTCAGATCTATTCTTACATTAAATTTTAAAACATAAAATCTATCAAATAAGTCAGGAAATGCAACATTTATCTGTTAATATCCTGTTTGCTGTTCAGTTTTATAAATAAGTGATATGGAAGAATTAAGAAAAGAAACTGAGGAGGCAAAATATGGATTTATTAAGGATTTATACCCCAACTAGTACTGGAAAGACGTTGAGATAATGAGAGTACTGCCTAGGAAGAACTATGAAAATAAAGTTTTATAAAGACCAACATAAAATACATTTCAACTGGATAAAAATGTAATCATTGCCAAATCTATCTACTTATAACTGCTCGGCACTCTACGTTAGGAAACTTTACTGACATTAAAAAAAAAAAACACTTTTGTAGCTATATCAGCCATCGTCTCCTATCTTTTAACCAAACCAAATTAATATCTTAAAAAAGTTGGAATGATTTTCTGCATCTTCTCACATTTTGGGGTGGTCCACATTAAATCCTATGGGTCTTCCAACTCTTCTCAAGCAGTTCAAAAAGCTCTCCGTCACACTTTCAGCTCTGTTGCTACATATAACCAACCATTTATTCAAAGACTGCGCGCTTAAAATCTTGCAAGTTCGCATATCCTTGGACCAGTCAGCCGCAGACACAGGTTGACGCTGAGAAAAAAAATGATCGTGAAAGGGTTGAACAATACTCAGAGAACAATTAAGTAAAAAAGACGGTGTGGAAATAGTTCATATTTGTCATAACGGAACTATTTAGTACGGTTTGCTAGTCTCAGACTTAAAACACAGATAACAAGCGCTGCACCTATGAACACAACACATGTGCTTCCTGGGAGTGGAGGTATCTCAGCATCATCCCAGGTTAGCCGTTCCTTGCCTGCAGATCCTTGGCAAGTCCCTTTACTTCACCGGGCTCTGCTGTGGGCAAAGAAAGGTGTCTGGTTCAAATCTCTAGGTTCCCTTCCAGCTCTAAAAGTCTACGGCCTTTACTATGAATGGCTCAGGCTACTGGCTGTCCAGTTTGGTCTCTTTGCTTTCGGTACCTAGATATCTCAAATAGAAAATGCTGATTACTGACACAATGTAGGTCACCATACTGAAACTAACAAACCCTACAATTAAAGACTATACATTATGCCAAGAGTAGATACATCTAGGAGCAAAGATGAGGCCAGGACACAAGCTCCTTTCTCATTCTTTGGAAGGTTTCCCAGGTGACCAGGAAAAACAAGCTCCCTGCCTTGAAGAGGGGAGACTTTAGACTGGTCCCTAGCCTTCTGTTTATATCCATGGACTGGAATCAAACGGAAATGTTCTTGGTGTGGTAAACCAGGAAGAGTCACTGTTAGAATTAAAAAAAAAACACTGCAATCTAATCTCTTGCTACTTAAAGTGTTGCCTTGTAGCAGCATGGCTATCTCCTGAGAGCTCGTTAGAAATGCAGAGTCCTGGGCCCCACCCCAGACCCACTGAATCAGAATCTGCATGTTAACAAGTTCCCCAGTGATTCATCTGCACATTACCGTTTAAGAAGCATTGCAATCCCCTTGTTTTACAGGTTCCAAAGACATGGCTGAAAAGGGTTATGGAGCCAGCTGGTGGCACTGAACGTTTAGAATACTGCTCTTGTCTTTGCAACCAGGGCCCTTTCCAGCAAGCACTCTGACTTCCAGGCCCCAGCCAGTCTCACGGTGGCCAGGCAGGGGCTCAGCTTCAGGAAGCGACCTTAGGCCTGAGAATGAAGGGGAAGGGCTAGGCCTCCATAAAGGCTTCTGTCTGGAGCTAGGATTCATTCCTTCCCTTTACAACCAGTGTGAGGAGAGCCACAGCTCTCTCACCTACACTCCTACCTGTTATGGGCTGGCAGAGGCCCAGGACAAATGGCCATGGCCCACTCTGAAGCCTGTGAACCTTTAGTGTACTCAGTTCCTCGAACCCAATTTCCAGAAAGCAGGATCAGCTGAGAAGTCGAGGACACAGCCACCTCTAGCCCACCCACCATCGCCTTTAGGGGGCGGGTTCTCCACTTTAGTGCCCCTTCTCCTATGGAGACCTGTTTCCAGGCCAAAAAAATGCAAACAAAGCTCTGACAAATATGACTTTACCTAGAAATGATGAGACAGACCATTTAAAATATTTCCCATCTCACTCCACGTGTGGAACTGAAACTGAGCTTCTCTTTACTGACTCCTGAACAAGATCTTAATGGGGGTCTACATTTTAGGACTTGACAAAGTTTTGTTTTGTTCTGCTTTTAAAGTAGTTTTTCTTCAGCTTCTCCAATAAGGGTTTCGCTTGTTTGGATAGATTATCAAAAAGAAATGATGAGAAAAATCTCCGTTCTGCCAACAAAAAAACATTCGTTTGCTCAGTCATTAGTTTTGACATGTTGGCTTACTTATTATATCAAATAAAGGCAAGAAGAGTGCCTTTAAAAATGAAATGTAATTGGCTTTAAAAATGGGCAAAACAGAGGGGAAAAGTAGAAAGAGAATGCGCAATTTTTGCATAAAATAGGTTCATTTTTAAATGGAAGCCCCAAAGAAGCAATGATTTGTCTCTCCAGGTTTCAGAATGCCTCTCTGCCTAAATGCCATGACTGGGATGGGCTCTGTGCAAATTTCTTCATGTTTATGCCAACTGAGCAGCATTTTACTTTGGGGAAAAAAAAAGAACTCAGGTACCAGGAAATATAGTCTATTGGAATTAATCTTCAGCAGTTAAAAGAATTTTCTCAGGTGCCATAGATTTTTTTTTAAGTGATTTAAGAGTACTACAACACGCAATAATAGGTTGGCATGTTTTGATTGCAATGGCTTGAAATACCATTTTCTAACACATCTTTAAATGTGACACCACATCACACTGACTGACCTAAATTATGTCCGCTGGGTGCCGCTAAGCCTTTCAAAAGTACACTCGGATTAAAAAGGAAAACAGAGGGACCTGGAGGTTTAGAACAAGGAAGGGCAGGGACATGGCCATGGAGAAACCAAATGAATATTCTATTATAAGCCCCCTAGTCATTCTGGCATATGATCAAACTGACACACATTCAAGAGAATACTTTTAAATGAAAATAAAATCACTGCACTTACTATGTGGTCTTGTATTATTATTTTTTCTGAAGGCACAACCCGGCCAGTCAGAGACATCTGGCATCCAAAATACAGGCCCCAGGTCTCCAGCTCAAAACGAGCATCCTTGTTTCTGTTGATAGAGTTGAGTTTTAAATCATTAAAGGGCTTACTTTATACAGAATTTTAATCATTAGAGATAAAATTACAACTTAATTATTCAGACTGATTTTTTTAGGGTTCCTGACTTCTATTTCTACTCACCATTTTTTTCCCTGCTCAAGAGAAGTACAGGAAGACTGCACCCATGGGGGACACGCAGGGACGGAAAGGCTCCCAGTGTGGCTCACTGGTTAGCAAAATGGGACTTTGAGCCAGACAGACCAGACATTTAATAACGTGACCTTGAGCAAACTCTGAAATCTTTTAAAGCCATGGTTTCCTTATTGGCAAAAGGTAGGACTAATTAACTACTTCACAGGGCTGATGTAAAAATTAAACATGACAATACACGGACAGTGCTACCACACTGCCTGGCACATGTTAAGTGCTCAATAAGGGTGAGATATTATTCCTGATAACAAACTTATCACTAAAGAGATATTGTGAAGCGTCTGGATGTGGAGATGTCCCTGTACCTCTGGATATCATCTGCGAGCCTGGCCAGGCGCTGCTGCCTTCCCAAAGGACTGAGACGCGTTTCTTCAGCCACAGCCTTCATCAGCTGGAAATCAGATGTTGCCTGGCCAGGCAGCCCTATTCAACGTGAATAAATACAAAGTGAAAAATGAACAGGCCTTGATGTAACCCCAGCCCATCTCAGGCACAGGGTAATAAAAGTTTTCACTTAAACTGAATCAGATTCACCGTCTGGATAGCACCATCTGACAGCAATGCAAGGCACATGTCATTTAAATTTTTCTAGTAGCCACATTTAAAAAAAGCCAAAAAGAAACAGATGCAATTATTCAAATAGTATACATTATTTAACTCAATATATCCAAAATATTATCATTTCAACATGCAGCCAATATGAAAAATTTGTTAATGAGGTAGTTTCCCTTTTCTTTTCATACTACGTCTTAGGCATCCAGTCTGTATTTGACACTTACAGCACTTCCCCATCCAGCCCCTCAGTCGCACTAGTCGTGTGTCAAGTGCTCAGGGACCACGTGTGGCTAGAGGCCACCATGGGGACTGTGCAGACCTGGGATGTCATAGTACCACTAAGAATGGGCATCCCTCCCTGCAAGGATGATGTCCTTGTTAACTTTTCTAATCACAAAAGAAATACATACACATGATAACTGATTCGAGCAATACAAAGTGTAAAAAGTAGAAAGTCCACCCTTAGTCTCACCCTGGTAATCAGACGAACATGATTAAAAGTACCTGAGACAGCTATTCAGATTCGACTATAGAGCGAAGATTACCTTCTGGAAGCTTATGCAAAAAGAAAATAAGGAGCATTTTGGCACCACTCAAAGAATATACCTGAAGAAAGTTAAATCATGTGGCTTCGTAGCCTAGTGAAGTTCAAAAAATGGGGAAGAACAGCTTGGTTTTAGGAAAATATCTGGGGACCATTTTAACATCAAATTAACAAATAGAATACACGAGATAAAGGACATAGATAGCTTTCACTGTGCTGAGCAATTTCCAAAGAGCACTCTACACTTACTTCCACTTCCTCTATGATCAAATAAATAACTTAAGGGTCATCCTCCATGGGTTAAATTCGTGCTCTGGCACTCAGCTAACTTAAGGAGGTTCTACCCACTGCAAAGTATCAGGAATCTGTGACTGAGAGCCTGACAGAGTATAAAACATAAACATCACCTGTTAGAAAGCAGAGCTCGGGGATCAGGTGGGCCATCCGAACCTCAGCGTCATCATTTCTCTTGCTTTTCAACAGACTAACAAGCACTGGCTGGTTTAGGTCAGATAAGGTAATATCATATTGCTGTAGGATGCAAGATTAATGAGGGAAAAGTTAACATGGAAACACTGTAAAACGAGTATCTTTGCTTAGGAGCAACAAGGTAATCCCCCAATGAACAGATAAGCAAATCTTTTCAAGAGGAAAAAAAAGTTCCTACTAATCCCTATGGTTACCTACTCATTTCTACTTCCTTCCTAGGACCTATCTCTTATATCTCAGGGTCAGTTTCATGATTTTATTATCTTTTATAATGCAATACTGTTGTTGTTGTTGTTGTTTTCATTCATTTCCTTGCTCTCTTCTGAGTTTCATCCAGAGACAGAACAGCCTTCAGCTGGCTCCATCCCTAATGCCATGACCCCACTGCAGCATTTCCGCCATTGGAGACTGAGGCAGACTGCCCCATGCATAACTAACTGGCTCTAAGCACCTGTGTTCATCTTGAAAATACCTATACACAAGTTGGAGGCAAGGGTTATATTGAGTCAATCTCAGATTTCCCAAAAGGGCACAACTGTCCTTCATTCCCAGGATAGTATGATGTTATAGGGAAACAGCTTTGAACTCCAACAAATGTAAATCTGATCCCCAGCTCTTCTATCAATACCTACGTGGACTGTGACACTGGGGAAGTTACTTACCTTTCCTCATCTATGACATGAGGAGGACGGTAGCTCAGAGGTGTCCCATGTAAACCACTAGCAGGGTGTCTGGTTTATAATGAGTCCTCAGCAATCATTAGTTCCTACCCCACCCCCTTTCCCTTTGTAAACTTGAATTTCAACATTCTCACCTTGCCACGAGTTCATTTACCTTCCAACGGCAAAGTTTCCAATGAACACTCATTCCCAGTACAATTTACTCAATACTGATGACAGAACAACTGGAATTATAATTTACCAACTGCCTGGGGACTATATGACACTGACATCAATAATTATAATTAAGGAAGCCAGCAGTGGGTGCTTCTCTATTCAGTAAGGACTTTAAGTCATTAAAAACAATTCAGGGGCTTCCCTGGTGGCGCAGTGGTTGAGAGTCTGCCTGCCGATGCAGGGGACACGGGTTCGTGCCCCGGTCCAGGAGGATCCCACATGCCACAGAGCGGCTGGGCCCGTGAGCCATGGCCGCTGAGCCTGCGCGTCCGGAGCCTGTGCTCCGCAACGGGAGAGGCCACAACAGTGAGAGGCCCCCGTAACGCAAAAAAAAAAAAAAAAAAAAAACAATTCAGGAAACGTGATCATTGCAACAATGCTATGGCTGAAAAGCTTGGAGAAGCCTTCGCAGAGAGTTTTTATACGTGACTTCATTAATTCACATCTCGTGCTTGCTATATTCCAGGAACAGCGGGGGATACAAAGATAAAAGAGGCACAGTTCCTACGTTTACACATAACATTACCTACAAAGCAAGGCAGACCAGTAGCACAAATAATATATGCTAAGCACTTATATTTTTCCTCATTTAGTCTTTTTTTAATGGATGTGTAGTATGTTTTTTTTTAATTGAAGTGTAGTTGATTTACAATGTTGTGTTAGGTTCTGGTGTACAGCAAAGTGATAGTTATACACACACACACACACGTATGTATTCTCTTTCAGATTCTTTTCCATTATAGGTTGCTACAAGATATTGAGTATAGTTCCCTGTGCTATACAATAGGTCCTTGTTGTTTATCTATTTTTTATATAGTAGTGTGTATATGTTAATCCCAAACTCCTCATTTATCCCCCACCCTTTCCCCTTTGGTGACTGTAAGTTTGTTTTCTGTGTTTGTGAGTCTATTTCTGTTTGGTAAATTAATTCATTTCCTCCTTTACTCTTAACCACTATGAGTCAAATACTATCATCATCCCCTTCACTGATGAGGAAACAGCATCAGAAATGAAATAACTTTCCCAAGGTCCCATAACTGTACATTAGCACAGCCAGGATTCATCCCTGAAGACTTGGGAACTTCTGTTTGTTACACCACTCAGGACTGGGTCCCTCGCAAGGAGTAGAGAACAGGGTGGTAGTGAAAACAATTTATGGCTGGTAAATCAGGTAAGGCTTCGTGAAGGAGGTAGAATCCAAGAGAGAACCTTGAAGAAAACGTGGGAGTATTACAGGTTCCAGGAACAGCTCAAGCAAAACTGGGACATGTTCCAGGAAGAGGATATTCCATTTACCTGGAGCATGGCCAGGAATTCTACCCACTAAGCTGTGTCATCAGCTGAACTTAACTCTCTCCTGTGCCCCAATTTTCTTAGCGTTTGAAAATATTTTTTCATGATAAGATAAAATAGAGAAATATAAAGGTCAATATCAAGATGTCTTCCACTTTGAAAGCTGACTGCATAATAATTTAGCATTCCTTTCCTAGGACAGAGAGGAGGACATTCTAGAAATTGGCACCATTTTCTTTTGTTTTCTCCCTAATTACAATATAATATGCAGTGAACCACAACTCATTACACAGGAAAGTGAGTGGGATTTTATCATGATTCCCTTTTCAAAATGTCATGGGTCCTAAAATACATCAAAGAAAAATGAATTTAACTGTGCAGAAAAGAAAAAAACCAAATGTTTAACAAACTTTGTGTTCGATAAACGAACACTTATGGAGCACATTTTCTGCACAAGGCGCTTTGCCAAATGTCAAATGCCATCCATGTTCTATAAGGAAGACGTGTTCTAGAAGCAATGTGGAATGTTCTACAAGTGCTCAGGGAAGAGAACAGCTAGCTCTTCTCTGTGACAGGGAGCAAAGTCAGAGAGGACTTCAGTAACGAGATGACATTTGACCTCGAAGAGGAAAAGTACAGTGAGGCTTTATGCCAATGTCTCTTGAACATGAGCGAAGGCTGAGTGACAGCAAGTAGATTGGGGTGATGGCAGCATGCCGTGCATGGTGGGAGTGCCGTGGGAGATGAGGTCAAACTGTGTGATGCTACAGTTGAAGAAGGGAAGGCTATTACCCAGTGCTCATCACCTGCAGGAACTGGACTAAAAGCTCTGCGTGGACTATTCAGAGCTTACACAGCACGATGAAGGCAGGCAGATGACTCCCTTTAGAGACAACACTCCACATTTCATGATTCGCCGAAGGTTACACAGCCAGTACCGGGAGACCCTACTCCAGGGCTTATGCTCTTCACCACATTTCCGGGCAGCATTTCACAAAGCTCTCTCTGGAGGCCATGAGGGTGATGGATCCCACTGAAGAGAGGGCTGGGGCAAGGGTATCATAAAAGGGGACAGAAATCCCCCAGATGGAAATCCATGAGAGGTTCTGCACTAATGCAGTGGTAACAGGGCTGAGGAAGGGATGGGGTCCAGGGAGAATTCAAGGATAACGGAGGCAGAACTCATCTTGGTGACAACTGAACGAGGAGGTGATGGTAAAGATGAGGAAGGACGCAAAATGTCTTCCTGAGAGGCAGAATTCCCAAGGAGAGAGGGAAGTGGGAAAGACAATGAATTCAGTTTGAATTATGTGAGTGTGAGATGCCTGCAGGATATTCATGCAAATACAGTCTGAAACGGAGATGAGGATATAATTTAGGAATGAGGGCAAGGCAAAAATACCATATTTGAGCAATCTCAAAATATGAAGAAAAGATCCTCTGCAAGGGGACCATGGTGAATAATAGCATTTAATGTCTGGGGGAAATGAAGAAGGAAGATGTCAAAAGAGGCTGAGAAAGCACCACCTGAAACCTAGCAGAGAACCACCAGGGGTGTGCGGAGGGGCCAAGGAAGAGGAGTTCAGCTCAGTGGGAGTGGTTACTAGTGTCCAAAGCCACCAAAAGCCCCTCTGAATAAGAACAGTAGCTGAATTTGTCTTTGGAGAGCTATTTCCATAGCGGCAGAACTGGGTACCAGACTGCTGAGGCTTCAGGAAGGAAGAACTGAAGAGGTGCTTCCAGCTAGTTTAGACAACCTTCTAAAGAAATGAGCTAAGGGGGAAAAAGAGATCGCTTTTCCTGAAGGTACAGAAAGGTCAAGGTAGGGTTTTTGCTTTCTGTTTGTTTTTGTTTTTAAAACAGTGAGATTTTGGAGACTGAAATACAACTGCACATTAAAGAGAAGGCACCTCGGAAAGGAACTGAAGTTGGATGGTGGGGATGAGGAAATTGTCATCACTGTGAATCAAGCTCCCAGAGTCAGCAGGAGATTCCATCAATAAGTGTTTGAGTACCTCCTAAATGCTACCCTGGGCATCCAGAAATCAAGAGCTCAGCATTGAGGAGGGGAGTAAGACCATTCATGTCCTGCCTGTGACAGTCGGCTGCAGCTAAGTGCACGGAGGGGACCCGGGGGAGAGCGTCCTAGGGCTCCCTGAAGAGTTGACTGCTGAGCTGAGTATTGAAGGGTGTTCAGTGACCGGCTGGCTATGAGTGGGCATCAAGGAAGAGGAAGCAACATGTGTGAAAATGCATAGGGGGGTAACTGACTCGAGGAACCACGAATGGTGGGCACAGCAGAACCCAAGAAGGAAACAGGGGATGGTAAGTGATGAGACTCAAGAGGCAGGGAGTGGCCAGATCATAAAGGACCTGGGGAATTCTGCCCAGGAGCTTAGATCTGACTTCTAAAGCAACAGAGAGCCATGGGGATTTTTTTTTTTTTTTTTTTTTTTTTTTTTTTTTTGCGGTACGCGGGCCCCTCACTGTTGTGGCCTCTCCCGTTGCGGAGCAC
>NC_041229.1:39189403-39265404 GCF_002837175.3 Physeter macrocephalus
ACCACTGCGCCACCAGGGAAGCCCCCACGGGAATATTTTAAGCGGGGAAGTGACATTATCAGATATGCTTTAAAGGAGGTAACTCAGACTACAGGAAGAACCACAGGAGACAGGATGAGGGTCTGAGTCAATCCAGGAACAGTGGAGATGGAGGGGAAGGGACAGGTCAGAAAATTATGTCAGAGGCAGACTCAGCCAGACACACTGGGGGACTTGTTGGATTGGAAAGGAACAGGGACCCTCCTCTGAGCTAAGCAGAAGGGAGATGAGGATGAAGGAAGACAAGTCCCACCTGCTTGTAGTAATCCACATAGGTGATCTCAGTGCCATCCCGCTTCTGGAAGGTGTGCGTGGGCTTCACTGACCAGTCAATGTCATCGATGCGATAGGTTTTGTTATTGTATCTGGTAAATGCAAGAAATCTTTAAGCTCTTCTCCCAAATCCTACAAGGTAAGTGGCTCTTTCACTATACTTTTAATTCAAAGTATTATTCTCAAGAATTTCAGAAATTATGAAAGATAATAACTCAAGAATAGCCACTTTAAAAAAAAAAAGATCAGCTCTTATCTGAGAAGAGCATTAATTAACTCTTCCTTTCAAAGGAGGACCTCTACCGGTGGGAGAGTCATTAGACCACCACATGCTTTTCTCACTGAGATACACTGCCACTTCAGGTAAATCATTCTTAAATGTTCAAAGGTTGAAGCATGGCTCAAAACTTTCCCATCAGCTTCTGGTGCCACTAAGATTTTTTGAACTCCCAACTAGTGCTTCTGATAAAAAGCACCCCAAGCAGGCTGATGGACCACCCCATTCTGGAAGCCTGCTTCATCTCCCATCTAGGGCTGGCCCTGGGCAAAACTGCAAAGCAGGTCGGCTAAGATCTTTCTAAGCTCTTTCTCCCCTTCATCAGGTACCGTGTGGCCCGGAACATTCTCTCATGCCACCACAGCCTTGGGACAGAAACCTCCTTGTCAGGTTTCTTCTAGGCTCTGGGTACCTTGCAAGGTGACTTTGAAATAGTGTGATAACTTAATCCATGAAGATCATGACAGGAGAATAAGGGGGCGGCGTGGAATTCAATCCGCACCACCTCTCTACTCTGTAACCCAGAAAAACAACTTCAAGTGGAAATTCCAAGCCAGACTCGGAGAAGACGAGTGGGTCCTCTAAAAGAAGTGTCCATGGACTACAGCAGCAGCATAGGCGGGGCTTTTTGGTCTTCACGAAGTCACCTAACTGCCCATGTCCCATTCAGTTTAAATGCGCATTGATGACAAATGTATACACAGACAAACCTAGAGACTTGAAAGGTCTCAGCCTTAACGGCCTCATAATCTTACAGCAGAGATGAGACACGGACCTGATGTTCTGTCCTGTTGTTACTGAATCAAACTTGGGTCTGCTCGCCCACGCGCAGTAAAGCCAGTCTACTGACACATCGGGTTGTGGTGAAGGAAACGTGCATCAGATACTGTTATTTGGGTACTTCAGAGAGGAGCTAAAAAAAGAGGATATGGGGCAGAGGTCTGCCTGGGAAGGCCCCATAGGGTCCTGCTTGTTTACACTGTGATGTAATAAAATGAAATAAAATGGCTCTAAAGAGGTGGCTTACAAACACTGGACTTCGGGAATTGCCTGGCGGTCCAGTGGTTACGACTCCGAGCCTCCATTGCCGAGGGCGCGGGTTCAAATCCCTGGTCAGGGAACTAAGATCCTACAAGCCGCGTGGTGTGGTCAAAAAAAATGAAAGAACAAAAAGCACTGGGTTTTGGGAGCAGCACAGGGGCGGGAACTGAATAATTCCCACTCAATGGACAGGTGGAAGGTGGAAGCTTCAGAAAAGCAGTAATGTTTGAGCTGGACTTTGTGGGAGAAGAAATCTAAAAGGCAGAAATAGGGGTGGGGGAGCCAGACAGAGGGGCTGGCGCAGCAAAATGCAGACCACTGGAGGTTAGGGGAGAGGGTACAGCAGGAGGTAAGGAAGGACCAGGTCAGACTGTGGACCACCAAGCATGCCCCTAGAGGAAGCCTGCACTCTAGACAACTGAGAACGGTCAGGTCTATAACAGGTGAGTAGACTGATCAGATCTGGGCTCAGGCCAGTGCCCTGTTCCCACATGGCATACATAATGCATTCTCCAGAGAAAAGTCTATTTAAATGCAGGCTTTTACCTTGTAAGGACAATGAGTCCAATCAGCTGTTTCTCACACGTCTGGGGAAAGCAGGACATGCCA
The DNA here is from genome assembly GCF_002837175.3 of Physeter macrocephalus. NCBI lineage: Eukaryota > Metazoa > Chordata > Mammalia > Artiodactyla > Physeteridae > Physeter > Physeter macrocephalus. The sequence goes on from NC_041229.1 coordinate 39,191,643, forward strand.
GTTTTGTGGCAGAGATCCGTCATGAATTCTAGAACAGTCTCATTCCTGAGTATTTTGTAACTCACGTCAGCACCAAACAGGAGCCTGCTTTCAAAATGTGACACAGAAATGGCAAACCCAGGCCAAAGGGACAATCTTCAAAAAAAAAAAAAAGATAATTTTTAATAAATAAAAAATTTAAAAAAATGTTTTAAATGTTATATCAGGAAAACAATAAACATTTTAAAATGGCGACTTTACATTCCAATTCTCTAGATTTTATGAAACAATTTTTCTTTAATCTGATTTCTTTCAGTGGCTGACTTAACGCTTTAGTTATTTCCAGCTGGAGTGTCCTTAAACATATATTTAGGATAAAATACATTCCTGTAGAGCTGCATTTTTTGACCTTGATATACTGACATTTGGACTGGATAATTCTTTGTCAGGGGCTGTCGTGTGCATTGCAGGATGTTTAGCAATACCCCTGACCTCCACCCACTAGATGCCAGTATCAGTCCCCAAACTGTGACCACCAAAAATATCTCCAGACATTGCCAAATGTCCCCTGGGGAGCAAAATCTCCTCTGGCTGAGAGTACAGCTGTAGGATTAAAATGTTTACGGTGGGATCCATCCCAGCATGAAAACATCTAGGTTTAGAAAAGCACACTGACTCAATGGGGACAACAATGACTACACTTAATAATGAGATTAAGAAATAATCTAAGTGATATCACATACAGACATACAAGGGAAACTGTAGCAGTGGCTACATCCCCTTTCCACATTTACGAATATCATAGTCTGAAGTCTTGAATAAGAAAACGTTATAGAAATGGCATGAAAGAGTAGACAAATATTTTACAAAAATCATTTCAGTTTATATTTTGTGGACTTCATTTGCTGTGATACTCATGCCAGCTTTCAGGACAAGCATATGCACTAGGGCCAGCTCTAGCTCAGCACAACACTGGGCCCACGAGGATTTCTAATCCAGGTGGAGAGACAAGTGACAGGGGTGAATGAATAGGATGCTTTAGACAGACCACTCTGACACGCTGAATTAACATACAGAAACCCTGCCCTTTTCCTCTACCCGGCAGAAGCCAAACACCCTGCCTCCACTTTCTATCTTTTCTGTACAGATCTCCCTCAGCTTATGATGGGTTTTCATCTTGATAAACCCATCATAAGTTGAAAATATCCTCAGTCGAAAATGCATTTAATACTCCTAACCTACCGAACATCATAGCCTAGCCAACCTTAAACGTGCTCAGAACACTTACTTTAGCTGACAGTTGGGCAAAATTATCAAACACAAAGCCTATTTTATAAGAAAGTGTTGAATCATCTCCACATCTGCTAGCCCGGGAAAAGGTCAAAGTTCACAATTTGAGGTATGGTTTCTACTGAATGTGCATGGCTTTCACATCATCATAAAGTCGAAATATTGTAAATCAAAATATTATAAGGCAGGGACCGTCCGAACTTCTCCGTTTGTTTCGTGTCTGTCTTTGGGTTACTGGCTGCCTCTGTCTTTGGCACAGCTACTTATTTTGGAGAGCCGGCTAACAACCAGTTCAAGGCACAACTGATCACATTCCCTGCAGCATCTACCTCCCAGTTCAGGGTAAAAATTCTGCAAGTGTTCCTAACAGTTCACTAGGGCAGCTTAGCCAGCTTGTGTGTCTGACATCTGCTTACTCAGTAATTTCCAATCAACCACCCTGGCTGTGTTAACATTCTATCAGCAAGAAAACAGAGCCCCAGCTATGTGATATAACGTAATAGAGCTTATTCTGCTCTCATTATGACTTGTCATACACAGAAAACTCAGTTTCTGAATTCCTTCTAGGATTTATGATAATGACCCAGCACACTAATATAAGAAAACAGGCTGCTAGCTTTTGACATTCACCATTCTATAAAGAACTTGAAATTTTAAAAAATCCATTACTTTTCATACCACAGAATCTCTCATAGGAGGCATAACGGTATAATATTGCATCATAAATTATGCTGTTCACATTATAACAATTTCAGAGTAACAGAAAACATAAATAAACCTACTTGTGCTGGGGAATTTCCACTGGCTCTGAAGGCTTATAGAAGTTCCGTCCGATTTGGTACATGGACAACTTTTTTAAGATCCTGCAAGTATATATTTTTAAAATCTGTTAAACAACCGTTGATAACAGTATACTTCCAAGTTTGTATGCATGTTGAAAGAAAAATAGTAGAAAAGTCCACAACTCTTATTGTTATAATACTGGAAGGTTTAGCTGCTAAATATACATATGAGTGTATATACAAGAACTATCACTTCATATTTGGGAATGACACAATTGAAATTAGTTCTATCTTTCTGGGTTTAACTGCAGTAAGTAGGTGGTCACTTTCCAGTTATGACTGTGATTTTAACATTCTGGTTGGTGTGGATGAGGTGAGAAAAGCCATGTCCACAGGCTCTTCTGGCCTCTTTCTTATTTTGAGATGAGGAGGCTGTTTCTCTTCTTTTTCTTTCTTTTTTATTTTTTGTATAGTTAATTTACAATGTGTTAGTTTCAGGTGTACAACAAAGTGATTCAGTTATATATATTCTTTTTCAGATTCTTTTCTATTATAGGTTATTACAAGATATTGAATATAGTTCCCTGTGCCATACAGTAGGTCCTTGTTGTTTATTTTACATATAGTAGTGTGTATATGTTAATCCTAAACTCCTAATTTATCTCTCCCCCCGCATCCCCTCTGGTAACCATAAATGTTTCCTATGTCTGTGGGTCTACTTCTGTTTTGTAAATAAGTTCATTTGTATGATTTTTTTAGATTCCACATATAAGCAATATCGTATGATATTTGTTTTTCTCTGCCTGGCTTACTTCACTGAGTATGATCATCTCTAGGTCCATCCATATTGCTGCAGATGGCATTATTTCATTCTTTTTTATGGTTGAGTAGTACTCCATTGCATATATATACCACAGCTTTATCCATTCATCTCTTGATGGACATTTAGGTTGCTTCCATATCTTGGCTATTGTAAATAGTGCTGCTATGAACATTGGGGTGCATGTCTCTTTTCGAATTAGAGTTTTCTCCATGTATATACCCAGGAGTAGGAGTGCTGGGTCATATGGTAATTCTATTTTTAGTTTTTTAAGGAACCTCCATACTGTTCTCCATAGCGGCTGCACCAATTTACATTCCCGAGGAGGCTGTTGCTAATGAGGCTATTCAGGCTTCCCAGTGCTACCAAATGACAAGGTTGCCTCTTCAGCAACTAATCCTGATCACCTTTGTAACGTGACACATCACTGATCTGAGGCTGCCCCATACATGGGGGAAAGGGGAGAGTTTCAAGTCCGAAAACAGGGGTTCCAACTGCATGATTTTTGACTATCCAATGTCATCTGAGCCTCACTCCCCTCATCTGTAAAACAGGGATTTTAATCACACCTGCCTCAGGGCTCTCGAGTATGGATCAAGGAAGCTCTAACACCACACAAAGAGCTTTGTCACTGCAAAGCACCTTCCAAACGTCAGCTGACTTAAAATAGTCCCCTCTCAGGGGGGGCACATGCAAGACTGGCTGCTGAAGAGCATTGTAAGTGCTGAGCTGAGGCCCAGATATGATCTAAAGATGCTCGGCGAGATGTCTGACTAGAATTAGCAAACAATGTTATCTGTGTGATGAAAGTTCCTTTACGTGCCCTACTCCACAAAATCCCAAACTACCCTGTCCTCATCCCGTCCAGAGGCCACTGTTGAGCGAAGGGCTCAAATCTTAGGTTTTTAACACATCATCCTAGTGATCCACACCAATAGCAGGGAAAACGGTGGTTCTCAAGCTTTCGTGCTCCCATGTGTCATCTGGGAAGCTTGCTAAAAATGTGGATTTTCAGGCCCCACTCACGAAATTCTATTCACTAGGTCCAGTGAGGGGCTAGGGAATCTGTATTTTGTCGAGTCCCACCCAACATCCAAGATGACACAGAAGCAAGTGATCCTCAGGTCAGTTTGAAGAACACTGAAAAGCTTGGTGACAACCTTCCTTCTGCCTCCAGGGACACATGGGGAAGGAGAGGGGGCTGCGAGGCAAGTGAGAGCAGAAAGCAGATGGTGATGGCCTTTCACACCTAAAGTAAATCAGCCAGGAGGAAAACCAATCCTTCAGTTTACTAACCCAGACACACGCATCCTTTAAGTCTGGCGGTGGAGGCTGGGAGTGGGTACAGAAAAAGAAGAAAAGGGAAGAGGCAGCTGCCCTACAGCCACTGAGACATCACAACCCTTGAGTCCTTTGTCTCAACACAGATGATACTGGATAGTAACAGAGGTGCCAGTTTGAGGCCGTGATGGAATGTGGTGTGTATTATTGCACAAGTACGTGAAAGGATATGGAAAATTTCCCTAAAGATGACATTGCTGCTGGCACACTGCCTGCAAAATGGTTAATACTTTTCATACCCAGGCTCTACGAGGACAGGCATCATTAGCCTAAATTAAATTCACATTTAAGGCACTTTACTTCTTGAAGATGATACTGAAGACCTGGATGCACACGGGAGAACTTGCCGGCAGCTCCCTCGTCAGAGTGATAGTCATCTTTACAGTCTCGCCTCTTCGAGTTTCACTTGACAATTCCATGACCTGAAAAAAGAAGTACTTAAAATGCACTCTACAGATTATCCTCAAGTGCACCGAATGCAGATATGCTAAAGCCGTCACAACTTAATAGGAATTAACAAAAACAAAACTGCAGGTGTTAGTAATGTAATAATCTAATGATTACATTACATTTGGAAGGTTTTTTTTCCCCGCTGTATTTTGCTAATACCAGAAAAGCAACACATCTCTTCCCTCTCGAACTTCTTAATAGAGAATCAAAACCAGCCCCGGGGTTCAAACATTCAATCCAAAGAGAATGCAGAGCAGCGGTTCTTGATCTTTTTGGGGAGTGGGGGTGGGGAGACAGGTCACAACCTACTCTGAGAGTCTGATAAAAGTTACAGACATTCTCCAAAGAAAATGTCACATATGTATATACAGCAACAATGTATATAATGTACCCATTTTCAGACGTTCATGGATGCCCAGAGGCCTACTAATGAACTTTCCTGCCCATCCTGGGTTCATGGATTTCAGAGGGAAGCCTCTCAAAAGTTCATTCAAAAAAAACAGAGGAACAGAGAAGAAGAAAGCAAAGGATAGGGAACAGACGAGAGGGAAACGTAAATGTGGAAAGAGAGAGTAGAAAATGGTGAAAGTTTAAACAGATTTGAAATCTGATTTTATTAACTTTTGAAAGGTCTAGAGAAATCCCTAGGGTTCTTATAATCTGGAACAATGCTCTAACAATTATAATGAATGCATGAATAGGTCTTTATACCAGATGCCTAACTAAATTTAAAGCTCTTCAGATCAGGGAGGGCTCAGTATAGATTTCTGGAATAAAAAATGACAAATCAGTCAGTAAAAATCTATGATCAAGGGTTTTTCAGAAGGGTAAGGAATTAGAAGAGGTCAGTTTATTAGCAGGCATTTATGTATTTTACCCCTGCTTTCCATGGTGAAAGTGTAGTTTTAATGGCTTTTAGGTTGAACCAAGAATGTAGGGCAGGGATAGTTCACTTCAGGGAAACAAAGAGAAATGCGTCCTTTCACAGGGGATGAAATATTTCATTGAGGCAATTCTTGCTTCAGATAAAACTGTAGAGAAGTCAGAGGTGGAGAGCTGCAGGAAGAGCTTATCAACATCCAGAAGTCTAATGGGCAAGAGATGGGGGAGCAGCCCTCAGACTGCTGCCAGGATCTCAGGACAAAGGCGTAAGCCATCAAAGTATGTTGGGATGAGTGGCCGGCAGCAGACGGTCCCCACTCAGAGCTTTATTCAGGAACCCCATTCCTAACAGCCACCAAAGAGCAAAATCATCAGCACCCCCTGCACTTGCCCCACCAAACACCACTCCTCCTTGCTTCCTGCCTGTTGTGAATCCCACACCCTCACTCTCAGAGTGCGCTTTCCCTTCCTCCTCTCCATCCACTTATCTAACAGGTCGGCAAGTCTTAGCCCTTCTACACCAGCAATTTCTCTACTCCATTTCAGCTGTTCCAATACCAATATTTACCACCGAGCCCAAGGGCACGTGACATGGAGTTGCACAGACCCTGGTTCTCTGCCTCTTGCAGCTTGTATGATATGGAGCAAGTTACTGCAACTCTTTAAGACCTTTTCCCATCTTTAACGTGGGAGTGAGACCAGGATAATGAAGATTAAATGGGATGATTCATGGATCTTATCCCTATCCATAGCAGTGCTTTGTACCTTTGTTCAAGTTCTTTCGACAGCCTGCCCAGATTATTCCAGTGGCACTTTATTAATCTTCCCACTTTGTTCTGTCAGCCATTCAATACGATGTGATCAGAGTCACTGAAATTTAACACAGCTCTATGGAAACTCTCTCAAAGGCTTCAGTGGTCCACGGAGGACAGTTCCTGTTCCTCAGCAGGACGTTCAAAGTTCTCCCTACCTTTGGAGCCACAACTTGCAATCCTTCCCAGCTAAGCCTGAACAACCAGAAGTTTCTAAACTATGCCCTTCACTTTCTATCTTTGTGTCTGGTCCTCCCCATCTCCCCCTTCATTAATTCAAATCCTGCCCAGGAGATAAATTAATGACCATTCCCACTGAAGTGTCCTGCTGGGAATAACCTTTGCTTTCATCACCTCTTTTTGAAGACCTTGGGTAAGACACATAACCTCTCTAAGGCTCCAGGGGTGATGAGAGGATTAAATGAGTTCATTGCATACAAGCAGCCTGGCAGAGTAAGTGCTCATCAAATGTAATCCAGTGGTAGGTGGGACATAAAACATAGATCTGCTCATCTCAAGAGAGCTGTGCTGGGGCTAATCCAGAGAACAACTAAGCAGAGCACCTAACACCTCATAAATGCTCGATAAATGCTAGCATAACAAAACCACTAATTATTATTATGCCGCTTATGTCAATCTATCTTGCACTGAATTTATTTGTAAATAACTTCAGTACTAAATTGAAATGTTTTTGACAACAAGAACCTTGTTTTATTTATCCTGGTTTCCTCCAAGGTGCCAGCATCCTGCCTGGTACACAGCAGGCTCTTTATAAGTGCAGAAGGAATGCATGAGAGTGGCAAATAGATGTGACCGGTGACAGCAACCTGGGTCGTGGCCACAGATGCACAGATGAGGTCTGAAAGACAGTGGAAGGCCAGGAGGCAGCAGAACAGGACTTCTAGAACTGCACTATTTGGGGGTGCAATGAGTGAATCAGTGGAGGGGCTCTTTTCATGAAAATAAGCATTCTATAAAGTGTGTAGGGGATGGATGGGAGTACAGGATTAAGCCTGAGTCAGTATTAGACCAGAAGAAAAAGATGAGACTAGCAACCTTTGTTAGGACACAGTTTCTATTTACTATCTCATTTTTACTGTCATTAGGTGGCAGGTCATATGTTGATAGATAATAAGACAACACACTTCTGTCTAAATCTAGTATCCCCTGTGTCTGGAAGATAGAAGCAACAGGTCTGATCTGTCACACCACGTTTTCACCATCAATTTACTCACTGCCATCTCATTAGACTCCATGCCCAACAATAAGAAGATGTGTGGCATATACTACATGCTCACTTTGAACAAGAAATGAGTAATATTAACTTATTCCTAGCATCTGTAGAGTAAAATTCCTCCATTTTCATTAAGTAAAATTGAAGAAAGCTGGACCATTTCAAGGGGGCTATATGATTTTAATATATCCAAATTTCCAAACTGTTACTACAAATGTATTTAGAAGAACAAGATCTTTAATGATAGTAATACCCTTGAAATATATCATTTAAATATGAGAGGCCATATTAGCATGCTATCAACATCTAGTCATAGGACAAAATATTGAGGGATCGATAAGGACTCATGACGAATAAAAATGTTTCTAAATTTACAGATCTAGATTTTCCAAGTCCTTAAATTTAATCATATGGTATAATTTTTAAACTCCATATTCAGATGAAATAAACACTCAAGTAGCTCCTATAAATCTCACAGTCTCATAAAAGGAAAAAGGTTCCAAGAGTGCTCAGAAACACACTTCTTGAGGAAATTAACAAAGATACACATGGAATCTAGAAATTTACATTTATGCTCTTGGTGTTCAAAATGCTGAACTAAAAAAAAAAAAAAGATTAAGCTTTCCAAGGGAGAAAGTTTTAATCCAATGCTCTGTTTTAATTTTTCATACAGAAACCTGTTCTTTCTCATAATTTTCATACTGCTTTAGAACAAAGCATATGATAAAAACCTCAATACCAATATCTTGATTTTAGGGCTAAAAATGTGGAAGACGTAAATAAATAAATAAATAAATAAATAAAGGGCTATGAATCTTGCAATTGTCATATCCAATGGTCATAACCATTAAAAACTATCCTTAAGATTGACATAAATAACTCCTATTTCATATGATGGAACAATTCATGAAGGAAATGACAGTTTTAGAATCAAGATTGATGTAAAAGTTCTTTGGACACGTGGACACAATGTGCAGGAGCAAAAAAATGTAGAGTAAATTTAAAGCTCTTAGGCCATAGGCTAAATGGTGTTTTTTTAACTTTTTTTTTTTTTTGGCCGCACCGTTCAGCATGTGGGATTCCCCAACCAGGGATCAAACCCGTGCCCCCTGCGTTGGGAGCTCGGAGTCTTAACCACTTAACCACTGGACCACTGGACCACCAGGGAAGTCCCTATTTTGGGAAAAGTTTAAAAGGATTCCTATTTCAAGGACACTTTGCCTTTAAAAAAGTAGTTGAAAAAGCAGTGTTTGTATTGCAGCTCTTCTTTTTTAAATGCCAGACCATCAGCTTCTTAATTAAGAAATCAATTCTGATGAGGTCTTAATTAAGAAGTCTTCCGCTCTCAGGCATGGGAATAGGAAAGAGAAAAAGGAGTGAGTGATATACTCATTCCAACTGTCATGAAAATCAGCTAACCTCTAAAATCTACATGAAGGAGTATAAATATATGCACGTATGTGTGTATTAAAAAATTAACCATACTATACCTTTTCTTCTAGCTTTTGGGAGAGAAAAAGGATGACACCATCAAATGCTTTTGCTTTGTTGGAAAGTTCCCTGCGACTATAAAGCAGAGCAATTCTCAGCCTTCTAGATTCTATATCTGGACTATATGTCACATGATACTGGTATAGCTGCCAGTCCTGGGGCACGTCTAAATTAAAAAGATTTGTGACCAGTTTCACAGGTATTCCACTGGAACCTGAAGAAAACAAATAAAAAACATGTTTTAACCAAAAAAACCCACAACACATTGTGTTCATATTAATCACAGCATTCAAAAAATTTATTTGCATATGCATAATTGTTGCTAGAAAGCAAGGATTCTTGTTCAGTGACACAAGGTAAGCTCTAGTAACCAGCTGCCTGATAACCTTATGGAGCCCTGCAAGCAAAAGGATCCTGTGTAAGGCAGGCCTCATAAGAACCTGCGAGCAGACACCGACATTCTTGTTTTGGGGAGAAAAGAAACATCTGAATTCAACTACCCTAGGACTCCTTCCAAAGCTTGCCTTCCAGCTGATTCTCAAATCGATCAAGTAAGTGTTTTGTAACCAAGCAGGACCCCATGGGGCCTCCCCCATATCCTCTGCTTTAGCTCCTCTCTGAAGTATGTAGGTAATAGTATCTAGTGCACACTTCCTGAATTGTTTTACAGATGCTAAAACCCCTACCAAATGGAAGAAATTAACTACTTGATGACCATTAGCTCCCTCCAGACCTACTGGCACCAAAGGATTGATAATGTTAACCTGTTACCTCACCATCAACCAACCAGAGAATTGTGCAGGAGCTGATCACAGACCCTGGGGCGCCCCTCTTTCACTTTGACTTTAAACATGCTTTGCTGAGACCCTTAGGGAAGTTTGGGCTTTTTGAGCACTAGCTGTCCTAGACTCCTTGTACAGGGCCTCACAATAAACGCTGCACTTTCCTTCACCACAGCCCAATGTCAGTAGATTGGCTTTACTGAGCACGGGGCAAGGGACCCAAGTTTAGTTCGGTAACAGTTTCAGATGCTGCTCTGGAATTATGGTGCTCTCAGATTATAAAGAAACTCTCCAGTTTTTATCACGAATATAACCCCCATCCTTCTGGAAATCCAGATCATCAAAAGTTCACCATACTTCGGAAAATTCTGAAATCACTTCATTCAGTGATTAGATGGCTCTGTAGGTCCCAGCGAAGGCCCCCCAGAGATAAGGGGGCAAATGGGGATGGAAGAAGAAATTTTACGTCTTCCCTGTGTGAGAACAGACAGGGCTCTGGGCTTCTATTTTTTGCAGGCACAGGGAGGCCATGTGGGCTTCCAGGAATTCCATCCCCTACAGAATTTTTATTCACCTCTTCAAAATCTACAGGACATATTCAGAGATGGCCACGATGTAGCTGGTCAGTGCCCAGGATAGCGTAAACTCCATCCAGGACAGACTCTAGGAGGGCACAAAGGAAATACTTCTCCCCTCTCCTCGGAGGGAATCATCCAGTGTTTGTCTTATAGGAAAGAATTATCAAATAGTCACTATTTGCCTTTCTGGTGGAGGAAGTGGAAACATGAGCCCCGAGGTGGTGAGGAAGAAAAAGTATCATGTATACCTTACGTAGTATTCCCTCAGTTTTGACCTGTGTGTCTACTGAGAAATAATGCACAACCTAAAAGATAAGAGTTATGTTTTATTCAGCGGACAAAACTGAGGGCTTAAGCCCAGGATACAGCATCTCAGTTCTGAGGGACTACTCCGAAGAGGTAAGGGAAGAGCCAGGATATATAGGAGTTTTTGCAACGAAGACCAGGTAGTCGGAACATCATAAGATTACTTTTAATTAAGGAAAATCATATGTCTCGAGTTAATGAATTTAGCACTTTCCTATGTTCGGGAAGATGCAAAAGTCAGCGCTCACTGAAATCATTCCTTTGATATGCACCTCAGCTATCTGGGGCCAGTATCCTGTTCTTTCCCACCCTGAGTCTCCTTAGGGTGCATCACTGGAGGGTGGCAGCAGTGACTGAAGACTTGGCAGCCGGCGCCCCGTTTGTCTCCATCCTGAGTTCCCTCAGGGCTCACCGTGGGAGCGGCTGCAGTGGCTTCATGGCTGCAACATCTTTTGTGTACTGATACGGCAGGCAGTATTTTTTTCATTGACGTGTAAATATCCAGTAGGAACAAGGAATCTTTGTGCTATTCTAATTAACGAAAAGTGTTTTTTTTTTGTTCTCCCAGAGGACATGGCAACATATTTTAGCTGCTCATATTAATGGACAAAGAGAAGTCATCTAAAATATCAGAGCTGGCAATACTCTTTAAGACCACTTACACCAGTGTGTTCAAACTGTAATCATGACCCATTAGTGCTGCAGTTATCAAAGTAAGTGACGTGAACCATCATGTTTCATAGAAAGACTAGAATACATAGAATGGATCGGAGTGCCCTGCCCATAGGAAGGGCAAGCATTGTTTCATGAAACTTTGTTTCAGTTGTGTTTGTGTAGTGTGTGTATGCTGGAGAACAATTTATGTACTTATTTTTGCTGCATGGTTTGAAAGAGTTTGAAAAAGACTGATCTGTATCAGTGAGTCTTAACTTTTAGAGGGAGTTACAAAGCCTTTTGAGAATCCTATGAAAACAATAGGCCTACTTTTCCTGAAAATACACATGCAATCCTAGGTGCAATTTCAGGGGTAAGCCCAGAATCTGCATAAAGAATTCCCCAAAGAGGCTACATTTTTCTTTTTAGACCTGAAGTCCAGAAAGGTTATTCCCCATATAGGAAAAAGGTTGGGAAAGAGACAAAGCATCTTTGCTGACCCCTACCTCAGGTGTAAGGAGAAAAGGTTTTCAACAAGTGAAATGTAGTTTTGGAGAAAATGTTACTCTTCCTATTAATGAAAGAGAGAATTAAGGCTAAAACAACTAGTGTCTAGATAATGCCTGAATATAGCAGATGTTCAATACATATCTTTTAAGTCAATATATGAACTTGTTTATTTTATTAAATTTAAATTAAAATTTCTTAAGCAAAATTTGGTAACATTAAAAAAAAAAGTAAGAAATTCCCTGGCAGTCCAGTGGTTAGGACTCTGTGCTTCCACTGCAGGCGGTCTGGGTTCAATCCCTGGTCGGGGAACTAAGATCCCACAAGCAGCATGGCATGGCCCAAAAAATAAATAAATAAAAATTTAAAAGTAAGTAACATGAAGACTGGGTACCTCTTTTGCAATCTCTCACATGGGCCAATTTCTCTCTGGTACAGACACTCAAATCCATCATCTCTCGTCTGATTTTCCCACCTCTTTCCTTGAAGGTACATCCAGCATCACCAGAAGATAGACCACCTTCATCTAAAATATGAAGAGAACACCAAAATGTTATATATTATTAATATTATATACATCAATAACATTTCATGCTAGTGATATCGTTTACAACTATCATATCAAAAATGCATCTAGAGGGAATTCCCTGGCAGTCCAGTGGTTAGGGCTCTGAGCTCTCACTGTCAAGGGCACCAGGTTCAATGCCTGGTCAGGGAACTAAGATCCTGCATGCCGCTTGGCACAGCCGGGAAAAAAGATGCATCTAGAACCAAAGCTCAGATTTTTGTGGCTTTTAATAAAACTGGCCCACATTGCTGAAAACAGTCATGACTACACAGAAGTCTGCAGCCTGAGAATTGAAAACTGTGAAGGAAGCATGGCATGTTTTGTTAGAAATAACAGACTCTGAGTTAGTCCTACCTCATAACATTTGGGGCTGACCTGATTCTCCTCTTGGCTAAGGAGAAAGCTCTATCTCCCTATATCTCACTCCACACCCATTTATGGAGGGCTGGTCTCCCTCCTGTAGCTCTTGTGTAACACCCAAAGAATTACAGACTAAGACTGGCCACATCAACTTCTGTACAGATTGGGGCTGAACCTTTCCCCTTTCTCAATCACAAGAAGAGAAATGCCCATACACTGCCATCAGTGTTTATGCTAGATCATTCCCCTGAGAATGAAAGTCAGCACGTCACCTTGGGACGTGTCACTTACTGTTAGGTTCTAGAAAATGGGAAATTAAAATCTGTTTTCTGATGAATATTTTCTTTTTTAAATGAATACAAAAAGATGCCAATTTTTTTGGATACAACTTTGGCACTTTGAAATGTGAAAATATAAATTTTATATTACAGAATTATTACTACAAAGTAGTGTGACTAATAGTATGACAAACCTCTAGGACACTGACTTGACCACTGTCCTTTGATACAGTCACTGTATGCAACTACCCCAAATGGCGCTACCCACTTGCACAAAACTGCTGTCCATACCCTTCTCAGTGAAGTTGGAGTCTCCCAGGAAAATCACAAAATTTACTTAATTTTTTAAAAATTCGATTATTCTCACTAGATTATCCATATCACCTACTGCTCTTGGTTTCAAAAGATGTTTGGTGGTTTCTAAAAATTCAATCTGCCATAGAACGGTAGTTCCCAGAGTCTGGGGGGGAGAGGCAAACGAGTTATTGTTTAATGGGTACAGAGTTTCAGTTTTGTAAGATGAAAAACTGTTCTAGAGATGGATGGTGGTGATGGTTGCACAACAATGTGAATGTCCTCAATGCCACTGGACTGTACACTTCAACACTGTTAAAATGGTCCACTTTATGTTATACCTATTTTACCACAATTTTTAAAAATAAAAAAATCAGTCTACCCTCAAAGGATAAAGAGTTTCCATCACTTGCTAGTCACAAGAAGGCACAGCAGATGTGAAGGAAATTCCCAAAGAAAAGTTGGAATAACACTTGAATGGTGGCAGTAGGGCTGGAATTATGGGACAATATATTTCTACTGTGGTACTTTGCACTAATCTGCTAGGGCTGCCACCCAGTCTGTGGTACTTTGTCATGGCAGCCCTAGCAAATTAGTGCATCGGGCATGCCAACTTATACTGTGTGGTAGGGGCTACTTGGACTAGCACGTTGACAAGTATCTTGAGGCCAAACCTGGATTTGCAGGTAAGAGAGCCACCACCAAATGGTGAGGTCTACCGTGGGTGGGGAAGGAAGAAGAGAGAAGGGGCAACAGGCATGCGAGGTTACTACCATCCCTGCAAGGAAATGGTATTGGCATTTATATGTCATAAAGAATTTAAAAATACATTTTCAAAATTATTCAGTAAACAGAATCAGAAAAAATGGTTTCCTAATACCTGGGGGTTCCCAACTGCTAAGCACCATCAGGAAATTCAGTGGCAGATTCTGTGTTTGGAAGTCCCAAAGAAACACAACAAACACAGGGGGATCCTTCAAAAAAGGAAGATAAGATGATCAAGAAGTGAGTCTGCTGCTGAAAGGCTTAGTAGAGTCACTCCTATTCCATTCAGATGGGACGGAACTGGATGGAACAGACAGAGCTGCACTTACATTTCTGTGAAATCCTGCTTGTCCCCACGTGGTCACTGCTAGAAGATGCTTCACTGTCACTAAGAGCAACAGACAGAGGCTAAAACAGAGAAAAAAATATTTGGTCAGATTTAAGATGTTAAGTCATAAACTAAAACTTTATCACAAGATGAGAATGGTTATCACGTCCTATGTCATTAGATTACCATGAGCTAGGAAAAGAAAATGTTGGCAGGTAAAATGCTTGACAGAGGAGAAAAGATTGCCGATTTCAGAAAAAAGATAAGGACAAGCTATGGTTTTCCCCATTCACCAATCTTTGATTTCAGTGCCAACTGTGAGCCAGATACAGCCCTTAGCCCCTGGAGGTGGAAAGAGGCAGAGGTGTGATCCTTGCATCCGAGGAGCTCATCAGATGCAAGGTGGTACAGGTGATCGCAGACCTCATGCTTCTGTAGCCTTCAGACATGGGGCCTCTGATGTGAACATATTTGTAGCAAGAAAATAAACTGAGCCCAGAGGATCAGGGCCACCAGCTCAGATGATGACTCTCCTGAATAAACTGGTCCAAAAGTTCACAAAACAGGTGAAGGGAACCATTAATATTTTCCCTTCAGGGTAATTACTTCTCTGTTCAAGGAAGTATAAATCAGCCTGCTAAAAAAAAAATGCATGATACCAAGAGAAGACCTCTCTATGAGAGTAAAGGCATAATGACCACAGACTACTCACTTGAACACTTCTGGTCTAAGATATTGCTCCAAATACTGAGTTTTTGCTAAGTATTGCTCCCAATACTAAATGTAGTTGTAACATTACTCAAAAATTGCTGGTTCGCCACTCAATTCAACCTAGTTGCCTAAGTCTTAATAAGGAGTCCTATGCACAGTGGTTGCTCAAGAAACAGTGGTTGATTCTAAACTTCATTTGTGTCTGATATTATTTCTTTTTATATATAAATTAGCGAGACAGATCATATTAGATTATATACCACATAATGGTACCTTTGAAGGGACAGCCATTTTCACGAGGAGACTTACAAACGAATGAAGTAATTAAAACTTAATGATATACTTGCCTCCCATTTTCAGCCCTTTTCACTGACCAAAATATCTATATTAATATCTTACTCAGATAAGCTCCCCAACAGGGGAAAAAAAAAATGTGAGAACCACTGGGGGGACTCAAAGTTGAAAGAGAAATAAGCCACTACTTCGTAGCAGAGAGGAAGAGATATCTGCCGAGGAAGGCGGTGTTCACGAAGGAAACAGAGGTAGGAGTGAGCGAGACGATGCCAGATGCTAAGCTTTCTACGCACCGACTGCGAGGCCTGGATGAGCCCCACCTCCGCGGCGCTGGGGCTGCGGGCCATGCCTCGCGCCCTCGCACGGGCCCGGCCGCTCATGTTCCAGATGCGCCCAGAGTGACTTCAAAGGCAGCTAAGTCTCAACAAGGGTATTTTGTCACCGGTACCCAGATGACAAGGCTGCGACGGAAGCGGTGGAGGTAGTGGATCTCTGGTTCTGGGGCTGGAATCGCAGCCGAGGCTCACGAGTGGGTGGAGCCAAGCGCACAGCGCACCCGGGTCCCGTGGTAGGGGCGGGGGAAGCACGTGGGCGGGAGGTGGTGGGAGGACTGCGGCCAGACTTCTCTTTTCATCCACACTCCCGCCATATTTGGCGTTATCCAGCTTTCTAGTTTTTGCCCATCATATGTGTATATAAGGTTGCATCACACTGTTACGTTTTGTCTGTATTATCTGCTCACTTCTACTCCTGGCTTCTAGATGTCTTTGAATATGTCATATAAATATTGTTTCTGGGAAATATCTGACTCACCTACTGGGGGATGGGGAGAATTTATTTATTTATTTTTATTTTTATTTTTATTTTTTGTAGTACGCGGGCCTCTCACAGTTGTGGCCTCTCCCGTTGCGGAGCACAGGCTCCGGACGCGCAGGCTCAGTGGCCATGGCTCACGGGCCCAGCCGCTCCGCGGCCTGTGGGATCCTCCCGGACCAGGGCACGAACCCGTGTCCCCTGCATTGGCAGGCGGACTCTCAACCACTGCGCCACCAGGGAAGCCCGAGAATTTATTTTTAAATGTGCATGAATGCCAAAGAAAACACAAAAGGGTAACCACCTCTTCATATATGTGATAGCTGTGGAGTTTTTGTTGTTGTTCTGTGAATTGTCTATTTATATCCGTTGCTGTTTTAAATTGGATTTCTCATGTTGTGATTTGGAAGAATTTTTTTTCTTAACATAGCAAATATCTACTCCCTATTTACTAACTATTAATTTTAACTTTGAAGTTCTTTAATCAAAAGTCAACTTTGATGGAGTCAAATCTACTAATTTTTAATTTTATGGTTTGTGCTTTCTGGGGTTTTCTTGAAAGAAAATTTTTCCTGCCCTAAATTTACAAGGATGTTATATGACATTTTCTTTTATTAACTTTATAAGTTTACTATTCACATTAGCTATCTTGTATCCTTTGAGTTTATTT
Organism: Physeter macrocephalus; assembly: GCF_002837175.3. Lineage (NCBI taxonomy): Eukaryota > Metazoa > Chordata > Mammalia > Artiodactyla > Physeteridae > Physeter > Physeter macrocephalus. The sequence goes on from NC_041229.1 coordinate 39,208,632, forward strand.
ATATTTATATATATATATATTTATATGATATGTAGGATGTGAGGTAGAGATCTAACTTTATCTCCCTATAGTGAACCGTTTTCCCCTAATGTCATCTATTAAAATTTATGTAATGGTTTGTGCAGCCACAACCAGCAAATAAATTCTCATATATACCTAGATCTAATTTTGTGCTTTCTAGTTCTATTCTACTTATCTATATCAGCTCTGCCCCAGTACTTTACCACTTGTAATTGCTATTTCTTTATATTACTCCTAAAATCTGGTGGGGGAAGTCCTTATTCTTTGATTTGTTCAATTCATTTATTTTTTGCAAACTGTATTCGTCCATATAAATTTTAAAATAAGTTTGTCAAGTTTCTTTAAAACTCCCACTTAATTTCTAATTGGCATTGTGTGGAATATATAAATTAGTTTGGGAAGAACTGCCCCTCTTACAGTGTTATAGTTCTTCATTTATTCAAGTTTCTCTTTATATCCTTTAATAGAGTTTAATTTTTTCATAAAAGTCTTGTGTATTGTTTAATTGATGGAAATTTATAGTTTTATTAGTATTTTGAAGTATATCTTGTTTTCATTATATTTTCTAATTGGTTATTATTAATATAGATACATGATATTGATTTTTGTAAGTTGATACCATTTATCAAATTTGCTGAACTCCTTAGTTCATATAGCTTGTCCTTTGATTTCATTGAGTTTGCATGTAGATGATTATATCATCTACAAATAATAGTAATTTTATCTCATCCCTTCTTATTTCTTTTTCTTGTCTTATCATGTTGATCAAGTTTTCCTGTACAATGTTGAAAGTGACTGTGATAGCTGATATTCTTGAGTCACTTAAGTGACTCACCCAAGGTACTACAGCTTGTGTGGCAGAGCTGGGATTCCAACTCTGGTCTATTTACCTTAAAGCCCACATCATAACCCCTCATCTCTCATTCATCTCCCTCCAAAAAGGTGATCTGCCTGACTTTAGATACAGCCTATACTATAGAAAAAAGCCCCAGTCCTGTGTAAAATGCCATGCTCTTCTTTCTATTTATTTCCAGTCAGAATACTCTTTTATTCAGTTGTCTTGGGAAATCATTATCCCTGAGGGCTGGCAAGTGCAAGAGGTATGATGGCCTTGGGTAGAGATGGCCAGTCTTGGACTTGGCTCAGTGAAGCCACTCTAATGAATAACACATTTCTTTGAAAACAAATGAGTCTGACAGTTCTGAATGATCATAAACTGCATGTTAAAAAGTAGGGCAGGGCTTCCCTGGTGGTGCAGTAGGGCAGGTGGAAAACCGATTCTGGACAAGGAATCTACTTTTGAAAATCTGTGCTTTGTTTCTGAATATAAAAATAATCTTTACCTCATGTTTTCCAAATTGACCACCTCCTGGTAAATTTGACTTGTACTGATGTGAGAACACTAAGAGTGACGAGAAATGCTGAGAACACATGTAGGCAACTTCAAACAGTCAAATCCTTTCAATTTTCCAAATACTAACTCATTATGAAATCAGAAATATCAATTATTTCCAATCATTACCTGCATTTTCAACTCCCAGTTATAATTACTATATGTGACATAAAAATCATTCACATTGTGCCCTCCACATATGATTTTTAAAGGCACTTATGTATTCCCTGTAATAGGGGATGTACAGCATGGTTACAAGCATACATGGGCTTTAGGGTCAGATTAGAATTTACATCCCAACTCTGTCACCTACTAACTTTCTGACTCAAGAAAATGTACTTAATTTCATTTAGCCTCAGTTTCTTCAACTGTAAAATGGGGATAAAGTTATGCCAGGATTTCTCAACGTTAGCACTATTCACATTTTGGGCCTGATAATTTGCTATTTGAGGGGGTCTGTCCTATACATTATAGGATGTTTAGCAGTAATCTTGGCCTCTACTCACTAGACACCAGTATCTCTTCTCGTTGTAAGAACCAAAAATGTCTGTAGATACTGCCAAATGTCTCCTGGAGGGCAAATTGCCCCAGATTAAGAACCATTTTGATATGGCTACCTCTCAGGCTTGTTTCAAGGGTTAAATGAAATAATAATAATGACACTTAATGTAGTGTTTGGCATGTAATAAAAATTGGATAATTAGTTATTATCAATACCAGAGGGTACGTTCTTGTCTCATGGCAGAAAGAATTCAGAGATGAGACAGGGAGGTCAAGAAAGCAAAGTGAGGATTTATTTAGGTGATAGTATGCTCTCAAGGGTAGAGCAGGCAGACTCAGGTGAGTAGCTGACCTGAGTTTCTTTGGCAAACTGGTTATGTGGGGTATAGAAAAGAAGAGGTGAAATATTCATTGAGGGGGGAAGGTTTTGTGAGTCATAGTCCCTGATTTTTTTTTCTTTTTTTTTTCGATACGCGGGCCTCTCACTGTTGTGGCCTCTCCCGTTGCGGAGCACAGGCTCCGGACGCGCAGGCTCAGCGGCCATGGCTCACGGGCCCAGCCGCTCCGCGGCATGTGGGATCTTCCCGGACCGGGGCAAACTGGTTATGTGGGGTATAGAAAAGAAGAGGTGAAATATTCATTGAGGGGGGAAGGTTTTGGGAGTCATAGTCCCTGATTTTTTTTTCTTTTGTTTTTCGATACGCGGGCCTCTCACTGTTGTGGCCTCTCCCGTTGCGGAGCACAGGCTCCGGACGCGCAGGCTCAGCGGCCATGGCTCACGGGCCCAGCCGCTCCGCGGCATGTGGGATCTTCCCGGACCGGGGCATGAACCCGCGTCCCCTGCATCGGCAGGTGGACTCTCAACCACTGCGCCACCAGGGAAGCCCATATTCCCTGATTTTTGTCTCAGCTCCACCTTCCTGGGATGGGGAGGGATTTTTGTGCTTTTTTAGTCTTGATCGGAAGTGTCATGGTCGAGGTGCTTAACGGGTACTTCTTATCTGCAAGGCTAATTTTATTGTAATGAGAGCATAATGAGCAAAAGGTTACATTTGGAAGCCAGAGATTCCCACCTTTTCTCACCTTTCTTTGTCTGCCTACTGGACATTTATCACCCCAAAATGTGTGGTTCCCTGTCAGTCTGGAGATTCCTGCTCTTCTTTGCCTGCCCGAGGACCCCCATTGTTTACAAGATGTCTGGGTTCCTGCCATTTGGCCCATATCCCCTTTCTCTGCTCATATCTAGTTAACTGCCTGCTTTGACATTTTTATCATAAGAATGTGTGATGGACACATTTTACAAAAATTCACTTACTACAGTTTTTGCCATGTTTCGTATTTGTGTCAAATCCCTTCACGTGCACATACAGGCCATGATGTTCTAGGCCCAGACAACTCTTGTCTTGTGCCACCCTTCACATTCTCCTCCTTCCATCTTTTAACTCCAGCTGTTGCTGTGGTGATCATCTGCACACAGCGCAACCTCAGCTGCACCATACCTCTCTCGCTTCTGTCCTGAGGCATCTCTTCTGCTGCAGGATACATGCCCAGAGGAACCCACTTAGCTATTCCAACACATGAGCAAACCTAGAAGTGCGAAGGAGTTAACATCTCATGGGGCCGTGCTTAGCCAATGTGGCGTGGAAGATGGTGGATAAATACTCCCTCCTCCATCCATTGGGCAAACTGTTTTGTGGTGCATTCTGTGGCTTCACAGAGGGTCTGAGTGGGATCAAGTGTCAGATGTCACAGTGGTCATCACCTCGGTAATGCATTCTTGAGTTGACATCATCCTTCTCTCTTTCACTCTTCCCACTCCCTCTCTACTATTTCTTGCAATCACTTCCCAAAATAAACTACCTGCATGCAAGCCCTTATCTCAGGTTCTGTTTGGAGGGAAGCTAGGCTAGCCTAGTTCAGTAAGAGAATATAGTATTCACTCACTTAAAACATATTTCATGCCCACTGTGGACCTAAGCATGGGTATTTGAAATTTATTAATGATGAAAAATAAATTAAAATATTTACCTGAACTCATCCTCCAAGTCAGCTGTAAAATCAGTTTTTCAGTTATTCAGTCCTGTGGTTGTACCTTAATTTTTTTTAATGATTTTTATTAGGAAAACACTAAATAATGACAACTTATAAGTGCAGACATGTTCAGATCAGCTAATTTATTTGTTCAGTATCTGTGGTTCCTGCTAGTACAAAACTAATTTCCCAGGCACAGGTGTAGATGGTTGAACCTGTGAAATTAGTGCATCAGTGTGTTGTCTTCTTTGGACCTTATTTCAACAATACTTACTGGATTAATTTTGAACTGTCTCATTTTTTAACTTTTTATTTTGAAATGTATCATATTTACAGAAACTTGCAAGACCAGCTAAAGAACCTTTCACCAAGATTCACAGGTTAATATTTTGACATATATGCTTTATTATTTTCTCTTCGTGTACACACACACACACACATATATATACATGACCCATTTACAAAAAAGTTGTACACATAATACCCTTTGACCCCCTAATATTTTAATGTGTGTTTGTTAAGAATAACAATATCTTCCTAAAGATGGCAGGGCAGGAGGATGCAGAGTTTGCATCTCCTCACAACTAGGACACCTACTAGGCAATGGTGGGGGACCTTGGACACCTAAGGGGACAGGAGGGATCCCCACACGACCAGATAGTACGTGGGGAGGAAGAAAAGTGTAGGCGGGGTGGGACCGGCACCCTTGAGGGGGGCTGGAGGAGGGCAGAGGTTCCCACGCTTGCAGGGAATCCCACAGCAAGAGGATCAGCAGGGATGGAGAGGGACCTTCAGGGGATCTGAGGGACATGCGGCCAGCATCTCGGCCACCCGCTTTGGCCCTGGCAAGCCAGCTGCTGTCTTGGGCCTGAAACCCCACCCCCAGGGCCCCCTCCAGCCACACAGATCCAAGGCCTGAACCCTGCCCCAGCCGGGGTCTCTTCCAGCCACATGGATCCCAGTGGAACTGAGTACCGCCCCTCACAAGGCCCACAGCTGCCCCAGACCCAGCCCTTTAAGACAAACTGGCTCGCTTAGTGGAACAAAAGGGACTTCAGGGTCAGGTAGAGCTGTTTTAGAGTTCATAAAGAACAATCTGAACTTAAGTTACTTAAACTTTAGGGCTTCAATTTCCAAACTGAATGATGGAAAATTACAATCTACCTTGTGAGGATTAGAGATAATATACACAAAACTCCAAGCAGACTATTTAACATATAATAGAAACACAAAATGTTTATCATTCACTTCAAAGCAAAAATGGCAAAATGATTTTTAATGATTGAGTGTGGCTTCCTGGTACACTGTCATGAGAACAGTATGAGTTTGTGATTTGACTCAAGATCCATGGCCCAGGGTCAGTGAGAAATCTCTGTCTTGGGCTCAGTGAGAGAAGCTGAGTCACATTTAATTGTCATCTTCAAATTAAAATTCCTATTTGAAGGAGGGAATGGTAAATGGAGAGAGTAAAGTATAGTTCCATTAACTCTCCTGAATCTGTGAATCAATCACTGAGTTAAGTCCAAAGAATTGACAACCGTTCAGCCAAAAAAAAAGGTATTTTACAAAAATCTGGAACAGTGTTCACCACCCATAGGCAAAGACAGAAGGCAACTAGCTATGGAGAGGAGATGACAATCTTAAAATAGGAGGTTACTGCAAAAAAAAAAAAAAAAATCAGTGTCAAAGGACTAAAGATGAATATTTACTGATGGTTTTGTAACTGGTTCCCACTGTACTACCTGGGACATGTTTAAAGTAGTCAGAAAAATATTTGCAGAAATACTACTTTTTGGATGAACAGGGCAGCAAGAATCAAAGTGGATAGCTGACGCCAGATGCCTAATTAGCATACCTTTGCTTTTCCTTCAGAATAAATACGTTTATGCATTTTTTAACTTTTTATTTTGAAATGTATCATATTTACAGAAACTTGCAAGACCAGCTAAAGAACCTTTCACCAAGATTCACAGGTTAATATTTTGACATATATGCTTTATTATTTTCTCTTCGTGTACACACACACACACACATATATATACATGACCCATTTACAAAAAAGTTGTACACATAATACCCTTTGACCCCCTAATATTTTAATGTGTGTTTGTTAAGAATAACAATATCTTCCTAAAGATGGCAGGGCAGGAGGATGCAGAGTTTGCATCTCCTCACAACTAGGACACCTACTAGGCAATGGTGGGGGACCTTGGACACCTAAGGGGACAGGAGGGATCCCCACACGACCAGATAGTACGTGGGGAGGAAGAAAATTGTAGGCGGGGTGGGACCGGCACCCTTGAGGGGGGCTGGAGGAGGGCAGAGGTTCCCACGCTTGCAGGGAATCCCACAGCAAGAGGATCAGCAGGGATGGAGAGGGACCTTCAGAGGATCTGAGGGACATGCGGCCAGCATCTCGGCCACCCGCTTTGGCCCTGGCAAGCCAGCTGCTGTCTTGGGCCTGAAACCCCACCCCCAGGGCCCCCTCCAGCCACACAGATCCAAGGCCTGAACCCTGCCCCAGCCGGGGTCTCTTCCAGCCACATGGATCCCAGTGGAACTGAGTACCGCCCCTCACAAGGCCCACAGCTGCCCCAGACCCAGCCCTTTAAGACAAACTGGCTCGCTTAGTGGAACAAAAGGGACTTCAGGGTCAGGTAGAGCTGTTTTAGAGTTCATAAAGAACAATCTGAACTTAAGTTACTTAAACTTTAGGGCTTCAATTTCCAAACTGAATGATGGAAAATTACAATCTACCTTGTGAGGATTAGAGATAATATACACAAAACTCCAAGCAGACTATTTAACATATAATAGAAACACAAAATGTTTATCATTCACTTCAAAGCAAAAATGGCAAAATGATTTTTAATGATTGAGTGTGGCTTCCTGGTACACTGTCATGAGAACAGTATGAGTTTGTGATTTGACTCAAGATCCATGGCCCAGGGTCAGTGAGAAATCTCTGTCTTGGGCTCAGTGAGAGAAGCTGAGTCACATTTAATTGTCATCTTCAAATTAAAATTCCTATTTGAAGGAGGGAATGGTAAATGGAGAGAGTAAAGTATAGTTCCATTAACTCTCCTGAATCTGTGAATCAATCACTGAGTTAAGTCCAAAGAATTGACAACCGTTCAGCCAAAAAAAAAGGTATTTTACAAAAATCTGGAACAGTGTTCACCACCCATAGGCAAAGACAGAAGGCAACTAGCTATGGAGAGGAGATGACAATCTTAAAATAGGAGGTTACTGCAAAAAAAAAAAAAAAAATCAGTGTCAAAGGACTAAAGATGAATATTTACTGATGGTTTTGTAACTGGTTCCCACTGTACTACCTGGGACATGTTTAAAGTAGTCAGAAAAATATTTGCAGAAATACTACTTTTTGGATGAACAGGGCAGCAAGTATCAAAGTGGATAGCTGACGCCAGATGCCTAATTAGCATACCTTTGCTTTTCCTTCAGAATAAATACGTTTATGGCAAATGTTCTCTACTCTTTTTGCCTGGCATTCATAAGGGAGAAGCATAAACAGCAGTTCAACTAAGTCATTACAATTACACCATCAGTTAATATTACAAAAGGCAGTTAAGTCACATTTCCGTGTTAAATGCAATTATTTTTAAAATACACCTTTAGTTTATTTTTTGGCTGCGCCGTGTGGCATATGGGATCTTAGTTCCCCAACCCGAGAGCGAACCACGCCCCCTGCAATGGAAGCATGGAGTCTTAACCACTGGACCACCAGGGAAGTCCCTGCAATTATGTTTTATTACAAATATTACAATAAAGGATAGATCTCTCAAAAAACATCATGTAATAGGTTATTAATACCATTCTAAATAAATTAACAAAAATTAAAAAAACTGTTTTATTCCTAGTATGGTAAATACTGCTTGATAAAACCTACATAAACAAACTTATCCTTAGGGTACTACCATATGATCCAGCAATCCCACTCCTGGACATATATGCAGAGAAAACCATAATTAGAAAATGTACCTGCACCCCAATGTTCACTGCAGCGCTATTTACAATAGCCGAGACATGGAAGCAACCTAAATGTCCATCAGCAGAGGAATGGATAAAAAAAAAAAGATGTGGTACTGGGAATTCCCTGGCAGTCCAGTGGTTAGGGCTCTGCACTTCCTCTGCAGGGGGCACGGGTCGATCCCCGGTGGGGGAACTAAATCCCACAAGTTGCACGCTGCAACAACAACAAAAAAGATGTGGTACATATATACAATGAAATATTACTCAGCCATAAAAAAGAATGAAATAATGCCATTAGCAGCAACATGGACCTAGAGATTATCATACTAAGTGAAGTAAGTCAGAGAAAGACAAATGTCATATGATATCACTCATATGTGGAATCTAATTTTTAAAAATGATACAAATGAACTTCCTTACAAAACAGAAACATACTTACAGATATTGAAAACAAACTTATGGTTACCAAAGGGGAAACGTGGATGGGGAGGGCTAAATCCGGAGTTTGGGATTAACATACACACACTGCTATATATAAGATAGATCACCAACAAGGACCTACTGTGTAGCTCAGGGAACTCTACTCAATAGTCTGTGATAATCTATATGAGAAAAGAATCTGAAAAAGAATTAATATATGTATATGTATAACTGGATCACTTTGCTGTACACCTGAAATTAACACATTTTATTTTTTTAAACATCTTTATTGTAGTATAATTGCTTTACAATGGTGTGTTAGTTTCTGCTTTATAACAAAGTAAATCAGTTATACATATACGTATATCCCCATATCTCTTCCCTCTTGCGTCTCCCTCCCTCCCATCCTCCCTACCCCACCCCTCTAGGTGGTCACAAAGCACCGAGCTGATCTCCCTGTGCTATGCGGCTGCTTCCCACTAGCTATCTATTTTACGTTTGGTAGTGTATATATGTACATGCCACTCTCTCACTTTGTCCCAGCTTACCCTTCCCCCTCCCCATATCCTCAAGTTCATTCTCTAGTAGGTCTGTAACACAACACTTTAAATCAACTATAATCCAATAAAATTTTTAAAAAAATTATCCTTAGGGTCCTCACTAATTCTAAGACTATGTGCATATAATATTGAATCAAATGTTTTGAGAATGGATGAGTCAGCTCCTGGGGCAGGACTAAGGGAGACAGTGTGACAAAGAATGCTCAAGGCAGGAGGAGAGGGGTCGGGGCAAAGCACCAGGTCCTGGGTGTGGCTCTCAGGGTCTCAGGACCCGAGAGCAGTGTTTCGGATACAGAAAGCTCAGTGTTGGGGCATCGCCATCTGCCAGAAGGGTCACTTCTTCCTCTCACAATCTGTGTCAGACCCTCCTGCTACAGTACGCGATCTTGCCCCAGTTCGCACTCCCATAGCGGGTCCGATTTCTGGGGAAGTCAATCAGGGTCACCGAGATTCTCGGTTAAGAGTCCGCACGGGCCGGGACTGATTCTTCCCAGACTCCCTGGATCCTGGTCTGGGATTCTTCCCAGACCCCCCAGATCACGGCGCCCTAACCCTTCCTCTTGCTGCTCTCGGGGAGGGGGTGGACGGAGCCGGGAGTGCGGGAGCAGGAGGGAAACGGCATTTGTGGAGGAAGAGCTAAGGGACCGCCTGGCCGGAGCTGAGGACCCCGGGGAAAGCCTCTTAAGGCCCGACCCTACCGCCACCTTGACCCGGGCCCGGCCCTCCCCCGTGTCCCGCCCCCTCCTCTCGCCCACCCCTAAAGTCGCGGCCTCTCTCTGTCCCGCTGTCCCTTTCCCCTCTTCTCGACCCCCCCTCACCCTCTCCTCCCCTCCCGGCCGCGTAGACCTCGGCCCCGGCACCAGCGCGGGGGTGGGGAGATGCTCCCACTCTCTGCAGTGTTTTAACACTGCGTCCCAGCTGGTGGCAGGGAGCCCTGGTATTTCACCAGGAGCCTGAACACCTGCGCGGCAACTACAACCAGAGCGAAGCCTGTGAGCGACCCGTGCCTGCTTCCAGGTCATGATCCCCAGCCCCACAGATGGACCGCGGTCGCCCCGAGCTTCGCTGGGAGGCTGCAGCACCCGCCCGCCCCACCCCTTCCACCCGGAAGGAGCCCTTGGCTTCTTTCACCCGGTTTCATTTTCAGTTTAGGCCAGCAGTCCCCAACTTTTTTGCACCAGGAACCGGTTTTGTGTAAGACAAATTTTCGTTGGGGTGCGGGGGAGCGCGGATGCTTCCGGTGGTAATGCGAGCGATGGGGAGCGGCAGATGAAGCTTCGCTAGCTCGCTGCTCACCTCCTGCTGAGCGGCCCTGTTACTAACAAGCCGGGGACCGGGACCGGTCAGCGGCCCAGGGCTTGCGGACCCCTGGTTTAGGCTATAATCACTGCGCGGAGGTCTGGGAGAGGCTGGCTTTGGGGCGGGACTAAGTGGGCAGGGCTTAACGTGGGCGGGGTTGTGTGGGCGTGGCTGGTAGGGGCGGGGCCAGGGTCTCCGACGCTTGAGCGGTTTGGTGGATGCGATCCGGCCCGTGTTGTGCGCCTCCTCCGCTGGGTACAGTGAATAGGATGCCTCTGACGGTGCTGGTTACCTCGCCCTGAACGACGGCGCGGTCTGGGCTCGCGGAGGGCAGGGCGGCTCACATCACCCGCGCGAGAGGGAGGCAGCCGGTGAGGCGGAACGCCACAGGAACTCCTTGGAGCGGGAGTGCGTGGAGTGGTACCCCAGACACCTGGAGAACCTGACAGGACGGGGGCGCTGAAGCGCATCTCCCCGACCTCCCCTTCGGCTGGGGCTAGTTTCCCACAAGAGGGAAAAGTGGAATCAGCGTCAGAATACCGTCCCTCCTAATGCTCTGCAGAAGAAGTCCACCTAGATTTTCATCTTCTGTACTAGAGAGTGACTGGCCCAGAGGGCCCGGCTTTTTTTCTTTTCTTTTTTTCTATTTTTAATTATCATACATTAAAATTGACTCTTTTTGATGTACAATTTCATAAATTTTAACACATGCATAGATTCGTACAACCATCACCATAATCCAATATATAAATAGAACAGTTTAGTCACCCCCAAAACACTCTCTCAGGCTTCCCTTTTGTATTCACATCCTCCCCCCCACTCCAACTCCTGGCAACCACTAATCTGTTCTCCACCACTACGGTTCTGTCTTTTCGAGACTGCTACATAAACCAAATAATACAATATAATTTTTAACGTTGGTTTCCTTAAAGGACTGTTAAGGAACACAGTCTCTCGCAATGGAGGGGGAGACGATCCCTGAAACGACTGATCAGCGGTTCCCTTTGACACCGGCAGCTGTCTTGTGAACCACGAGTTTGTCTCTCAAGCCCTTGTTCTTTGCCTGAGAACATCCTTGGAGGCCTGATTCCAGCATTTCTAAGTCATTCACCCTCTACCCAGGTAAGGAGCAGCAGTCTGTGTTCTCCTTCTTAGAGACTTGGAGCCTCCTACCACAGGCTCTCACCCGGATTTTAGAACTTTCCAAGGAGTAGAAGATTATCCCAGATTCCCTAGTCCAGGCTGATGTCTGGGGTTTCTGCTCCCTCCTTCTAAACCAATTGTCCTGTCCATTCTCAGGATGGGCACGAGTGCTGCTTCAGTGGCCTGTGAAGGTAACCCAAAGTGTGAATTTTCTGAGTCTTCCTCCTCAGAATCCCCAAAGATGCACGTAGCCCACCACCTTATCTCTGCCCATGAGGTCACCCTGAGCTGCTGGGCCCTGGGCTTCTACCCTGCAGATATCGCTCTGATCTGGCAGTGTGACAGGAAGGTCCAGATCCAGGACATGGAACTTGCGGAGACAAGGGCTTTGCAGAAGTGGGTGGCTATGGGCATGCCTTTAGGAGAGGAGCTGAGATACATCTGCTTAGTGCAACAAGCCCATCACCCTGAGATGGTATAAGGAGGGGGCTAAGAGGTGGAGCTTCTCAGAGAAAGCAGAAGCCCTTCCGGACACCTTCAGCAAGGTCAGGGCTCAAGCCTGAGGTCTGGGCCCCTCATCTCACTATCCCCACCATGGGCATCTTTGTTGGTCTGGTTCTGTTTGTGGTCCCTGCTGTGGTGACTAGAACTGTGATGCGAAGGAAGAAGCAGGTCAGGTAGGGAAGGGAGGGAGGGGATCCGAGTTTTCTTATCCCATTGGAGGGTTTTAAGCCTTAGGTAGAAGTTGGCCCTGCCTCATTAATGGGAAATATTATCCACACACAGGTACTTGCCCAGTCTGGAGCTAACTGCTAACCCTTACTTTTTTATAAAGCACTTGTGAGAATGAAAGACAGACTTTTCGCCTTGATAATTATGATGTGCGGACCTGAGTCCTGACACTCAAAGATCGGAGGGGAAGGTCCCTGCTGAGGATCTGTCCTCCCGTCTAGGAGGGCATTTGGTCCAATTCTTCTACATCTCCTTTCTTCATGTTTCCCCGTCCTGCCCTGAGTCTTCAGTCACAGTTCTAGGAACTCTGTAGTCCAGGACTAGGGGGTTTGTCTAGGATCTCATGGTCCAGTCTTCTCCCTGGCCTCTCACGTGATGTTTTCTTCCCACAGCCAAAAAAAGGAGGGAGCTCTGCTCAGGCTGCACCTAAGTTTGGGTGCGGATGGGGGTTGATCCCTGAGAACCTTGGGAGAGGGTAGGCAGGAGCCCAGGGCCGGGACCTCACCCAGCCCATAATTTCTCCCTTAGTCACATCTCTGGGCTTTGACCACATCCTGTTTTTTGTTCTACCCCAGTCAGTGAAAATGGTCAGTGCTCTGATGTGTCTTTCACGGATCCTAAAGGTGAGACCCTGGGGGCCTGGAGTGAGGGAGGGGTTGGAGCAGGGGGGACATAACAGGGTTATGGAGATTCTCTGAGTGGGACATTTTGAGCATGCGTGGACTGTTGAGAATGTCAACAGTTAGTGACTGGCCTGAATTTGTTCGTGCTTTTTTTCTTCTGTGGTGTGAGACAGCTGCCTCTGTGTGAGACTAGAGATGCAAAATTTGTTCACTCTCTTGCCATGTGACGTCAAGGTCCCCTGACCTCTTTTTTCGCAGCTGGTATCTGAATGTGTCTGTGTTCCTATTAGCATAACGTGAGGAGGTTGGGAGACTGGCCCACCCCTGCCCACCAGGACCCCCTCTCCACATGACCTGTGTTCTCTTCCCTGGTCAGCTTTCCTGTTCCATCAGAGGCAGGGCTGGGCCACCTCCATCCCTGACTTGACCCCATGTTGTACTGAGTAATAATGTTTTACTTCCTATGGAAAATAAAAAACCGGATATGAATTTCTTGTTTCTAATTTGTTGTCTGTGGGGTTGATGGGTTAATAAAGGAGAAGATTCCTGTACTGAGTAATAATGTTTTACTTCCTTATGGAAAATAAAAAACCGGATATGAATTTCTTGTTTCTAATTTGTGTCCTGGGCTTCCCTGGTGGCGCAGTGGTTGAGAGTCCGCCTGCCGATTGTTTTACTTCCTATGGAAAATAAAAAACCGGATATGAATTTCTTGTTTCTAATTTGTGTCCTGTGGGGTTGATGGGTTAATAAAGGAGAAGATTCCTAAAGTTTGAGGCAGGAAATAAACGGAAGCACTGAGAACCTTCCAGCATGCACGTGTTTGCTGTTGGGGGCCGGGGTGGGACAGGGAAGACTGAGGAGCGAGCGTGGACGGGGCATGTGCTCGGTCAGTGCTCAGTGCATCCTGGGCTTGGGTGTGGTCACTCCTCAGCTGGGTCATCTTCTCTGCTCCTTTGTCCTTGTCCCTTTGGTAGAGCCTTGTCCCCACCAGCACCTCTGATCACAGGGACTCGGACATCACCTTGTTCCCTGTCCTGTTTCTAGGACCATGGGCAGTGAGGGCTTCACGTAGCCGGGTCAGCCTAGGTTCAGGCCTGGGTCCAGCCCTCAGCTCCCATCTTTTGTGTGTTTATGTTTTGCCTCTGTGGTGTTGTTTTGGATTATGCCTGTTCTTTTTCGTGTTTAGAGTTCTGGTCTCATCCTCCTCGGCATGTCCCCTCTTTCTGACAGCAGCAGGAGTCATTTTGTCTGTCATTGTCCCCACAAGTCTCAGGGAAGGCCCTGCACACAGGAGTCTCTGTGGTATTGAGATGAATTTCCAGACTCATCCAGCTCTTGCCCTTTTTCTAGGGGTGTTTCCTGGATTATTCTTCCCATACTTTACCGATATTTTTTTTAAAGAACCAGATCCTGGGCTTCCCTGGTGGCACAGTGGTTGAGAATCCGCCTGCCGATGCGGGGGATACGGGTTCGTGCCCCGGCCCGGGAAGATCCCACATGCCGCGGAGCGGCTGGACCCGTGAGCCATGGCCGCTGAGCCTGCGCGTCCGGAGCCTGTGCTCCGCAACGGGAGAGGCCACAGCAGTGAGAGGCCCGCGTACGGGAAAAAAAAAAAAAAAAAAAAGAACCAGATCCTGGAATGAGCAAAGAAGAGGGATCTGGTAGTTTCTCATCTTAATTAAATTCCTGTTGGGTTTCTAGCTTCTCTGCAACCTGCCCCCTCTCTCTGCCCTTAGCTCTCATAATCGGAGTGCAGGCTCCAATGCAAACTCATGGATTTATAGAGTCTAATTCAACTCACAGTTGCTTAGAAAATGGGACCTACAAGCCTAGGCTCATCGTTTCTGAAGAGAGAAACTGAATTGTGTGCTGTACTATGCAGGAGGGTTGGTGTGAGGGGCGGAGCTTGGTGGAGGGAAGGGAAGGCAGTACTTGTGAGGAAAGTACAGGTGGCACTGATGTCAGTGTGAGCGGCTGCTGTGCTGCAGCTGCCGTGCAACAGCATTTGGCCTAAGGTTCCATTAATAAAGATACTGTCTTTAGAATAGGGAGGTGCTCTACACTCTACTCTCATTCACTCAACTGATATTTGTTGTGTGTCAGATATATGACACAGTATTTTTACATCTAGGAAACCTCGGTGAACTAAAAACAAGCAAACATTGCTGGCCCTGTGGAGCATATGTTCTGTTGGTAAGAGGGAGACTGTATACTATAAGCATAGTAAATGAGGGAAGTGTTTATGTTAGAGTTTGGTTAGAGCTTTGAGGAAAGTGATTCAGAGTATGCATGTGAGGGGGAGGGCAGATGGCTATTTTACTGGTGTGGTCAATGTGGGCCTCATTGAGAAGGTGACCTTTGAGAAAAGATTTGAAGGACATGAGAATCATCTAAGAGGATATCTGGGGAAAGTTCTTTCCAGACAAGAAAAGCCACCAGTGCAAATGCACTAGGCAGGAGTCCTCCCGTGTGTTCAAGGAAGAGTGAGGAGGCTGGTGTGGCCAGAGCAGAGAGGAATTGACATGAGGTCTGATCATGTCAGACCCGCCTAGATCATGTAAGGCCTCAAGGATACTGGAAAGATTTTGACTTTTCTCTGAGTAAGATGTGAAGTTTTAAGATAGTTTTGAACAGAAGACAGACCTGGTATGACTTCTCTTTAAAAGCATTAGTCTGGCGGCTGTGCAGAATTGACAGGTAAAGGGCGAGTGGCCAGAGGAAACTGTAGGAAACTAAGGTAGTGTCTAGGCTAGAGGTGTCAGTTGCTTGTCTGGGATGTGAGCAGGGAAAATAATAGAAAGTGACTGGATGCTGGATATATTTAAAGATGGACTCTACAGCATTTCCTAATGGATTAAATCTGGGTTATGAGAAAGAAGAATCAAGGAGGACACTCAAAATTTTAGACAGTGCAAGTAGAAATATGGAGGGACTTTGGTGGAAATGGGGATGACTCCGGAAGAAGCACGTTTGAGGAGGTGACATCATAGGCATCTAATTTAGGAAAGTTGAAACTGAGATATCTATTAGAAAAAACAAGCGAGGTTAGCAGTTGGATATATGAGTCTAGAGTTAAGGCAGACATCCTGGCTGGAGAAATGGGAGGTGATGCCACATAAATGACATTTAAAGCCTTGAGAACAGATGAGGTTGCCAAGGGAGTGATGACTATAGAAGAGAAAGAAACAGACCTGAACTCTGGAACTCTTCCCCTCCACACGCCCCCCACCCCAGCCCCTCAAGTGATCTGATCAGACCACACAGCAAGAACAGACTACACAGTTCTGACATGGCATCTAGAGGAGTCTCCTAGATGCATCTAGGAGTGACCAGGGAGTCCCAAACTTTATTGTGCACGGGAATCACCTAGAATCTCATTAAGATCTAGACAGTTTGGAGCAGAGCATGAGATTCTGAATTTATAATAAGGTTTGTGCTGATGCTGCTAGTTGTCTTTGGTAGCAAGAGAGGCAGTAGCGTCATCCAGTTGCTGGGAGCAGCAGGGAGAGCGGTCCTAGCACCAGGGTCCAGTTCAGCATCACGCGAGTCAGTGGTGTGAACAGTGGCATCTGGGCTGGATTCCCACATGGCTGTGCATCAGCCTCGCACGTAGGGCTTGTTAAGTTAAGTGATCCTGACGCCATGCCCTACCTTCTAAGCTCATGGGTCTGGGGAGAGGCCTGAGTATTTTGTAATAAACCCACATGCAATCCAGCCAGATTGGAACCACTGAGGTCAGAGATCAGAGAGCACTCAGGGCAGGGGAGGGGTCTTAAATCTACATTTAAATGTTTTTTCCTGGGAAGGAAAAAAAGGTAAGACATATGATAGGCGATACATGTTGTTTTCTCTACCATGGCGTACAGGCAGGTGGAAGATTTAGGAAATAGTTATCAGCTCAGCATAAAGAAAACCTCTTGGGTTGCTAAGAGCTTAGATCTAAAATGTGCTCCCCACAAAAAAGAAATGGTAATAATGTAATGTGATGCAGGTGTTAGCTAGTGCTATGGTGGTAATCATTTTGCAAAATATAAGTGTATCAAAGCAACAGGTTATACATCTTAAATTCACACAATGTTATAGCTCAATAAAGCTGGGGAAAAAAGTCTCTGAATCCTTGCTCTCTGAGACTATTCCCTACATGGATTTCTCACTTCTTGGTGTGAACAACGGATTCCAAATTGTTCTAATTGAAACGTAAATGAATATATATGAATATATGTATATGAATTTGAGCCTGTCCTTGTTTTATTTCAGGGAAAGCCATAGAACAGGCTTGAGGCTATACAGCTAAGAAGAGGATCCAAAATCCCACCCTAGGTCAGGTCCCACAAAGGCACCACTGCCCCTGCTGTTAGGCCCAGATGCCACTGTTCACACCACTGACTCCCGTGATGCTGAACACTGGACCCTGGTGCTAGGACTGCTCCCAGCAACTGGATGACGCTACTGCCATTCACGCCGTCTGTGCCAAATGCATTCTGCACTGTCCCAATCTATCTGTCACCAAGTCCCTAGTCAGAGACTGGCATGTGGTCACCTGACCGGTAGAGCTTCATGTTCTGTCCATCTGTGAGAATGTTTGGAAAAGTGAGCTTTCCTCTCTTACGGAGGGGGGTACCTGGTAGGAGGTAGTCTGCCTCCTACCAAGACTCTTTAAGTATGGAATTCTAATGTGGGAAGAGGGTACAGGTTCTGGGGGTGAGAGATGGAAAAGGAATGACATATTTCAATGTTTGGATCAGTCGTCTGAGACTAGAACTTGATCTGGTATGCTGTAGTTACTCAGGTTTGGTTGGATGAATGAGTGACTAATAAATGGCATCTTGAACTTATTCCCTTGATGGTCTGTTATGGGGGTCCCCCTTTGGCTTCTCACAAATAAGTGGAAAGGCACTGTTGAATGATGAAATGATTACTCAAAATCTTCTCCTGCACTTTGTCTCTTGCTAGGATTAAAAAACTAAGATCTGTAAGACTTCAGAAGATCGATCTATCTGTCTGTCTACCTACCTACCTATCTACTGACATTTTATATAAAATTTTCTATTTCTTTTTACATGAACATATTTCTGGGGAGAATATAACATTTATCAACTTTTTTTTTTTTTTTGCGGTACGCGGGCCTCTCACCCCTGTAGCCTCTCCCGTTGCGGAGCACAGGCTCCGGACGCGCGCAGGCTCAGCGGCCATGGCTCACGGGCCTAGCCGCTCCGCGGCATGTGGGATCTTCCCGGACCGGGGCACGAACCCGCGTTCCCTGCATCGGCAGGCGGACTCTCAACCACTGCGCCACCAGGGAAGCCGGACATTTATCAACTTTTATGTGACCCCAGTAAAAGTATAAAAAACCATCCTAGTTTAGACACTATGCTGCTCAATCTCTGGTCCATGAAGAGCTAACAAACAACCTTTTTAGCAGATCCAATGACATGATATAAATGCTCATCTTTTTCTTGGCAGTTATCAATCTGGGACGAATAAGGTAGAGGTTAACTTGCTTACACTCACTTTCAATTTCTGTATGTATCTTATTGTGGGCAGATAATAAACAGTTCACAAACCAGCACTGGCTCAGAGAACACAGAGAGTAGCATTGGTTTAGGTGGACTTGTATTCCAGCACCTATCCTGGTGCCAGATAAATAGCAGAAATGAAAAAAAAAAAGTTAATGGGGTTCCATTTCCAATTACATGATAGGTTTTAAAGTTGTCTCTTCCACTAAAAGTGACTAAAAGTAATAGATAAAATATAAAAGCATCCAAAAGAATACTAAAGCAATCAAGAGAATAATCATTTAGGCCAAAAATATCAATATGGCAATAATCCAGAAAGAAAAGTTGTTTTTATCCTTAGAGCATTTGCCAAATCTGGAAAAACCTTAGCTTTGATTTTCTCAGGTTCATGAGCTGTAACAGACAGGAAATGATGCCCAGAGTTTAATCACATGGGGAACATATGAGACACCTCTCCCTGAAAATCGGGGGATCCAAGATTCATATCCTCAGAGTAAGAGTGAAACAAAACAAAATCTGCTCTATCCTCTGATATAAGAGTATTCTTAAGGAAATTTGCCTTTGAGCCAGCCAAAAAAAAAAAAGGAGCAAACAACTGTTTTTGAGAATTCCAACCATGAGCAAGCCCTCCTATGATTTTTTTTTTTTTTTTTTTTTTTTTTTCGGCATGTGGGATCCTCCCGGACCGGGGCACGAACCAGTGTCCCCTGCATCGGCAGGCGGACTCTCAACCACTGTGCCACCAGGGAAGCCCCCCCTCCTATGATTTGCAATCTAAATCTGCTTTACTATTTTGGCCAAATAACCTCAAACCTTGATTTTACATTATAATGGTCCTGGCTTTGTGATGACCCCAAAATTGAAAGGAAGAAACAAAAATCTCTAGAGAAATCTATATTTAACCTAAGTGTCAAAGAATTTACACAAATAATTGCACCAGGAGAAACAGCAAGAAATGTATGGAGAACAAATGGAGAAAAAGACTATGAGAACCAGTATGATGAAATAAAATTTATAATTTAAGGCAGGACAAGAAAAAATTAAACATAAAATTCTCTCCATGTGTTTATTTGGGCCTTCTCCCTCCCTAATATACAGTGTGTATCTGCGTTACACATTAACCAGAGCATCTCAAAGTTGGGAGTGTCTGCTTGGTGGTAAAGATCAATTTTTTTTTTTTTCTGACGCTAGCAATGTAACTTCTTAAAAGAATAGTGTTCTTTCCCAGCTCTGTAGGGGATCATGGTGACTTGCTGTTCGCTTTGTACATGTTTACCTGAACTATGTACCCTTGGTGAACTTTATGTAAAATATCAGTATGTCATTTTGATGTATGATCCTTTGTCTCAAAAATGTATATGACTGGGCTTCCCTGGTGGCGCAGTGGTTGCGCGTCCGCCTGCCGATGCAGGGGAACCGGGTTCGCGCCCCGGTCTGGGAGGATCCCACGTGCCGCGGAACTTTATGTAAAATATCAGTATGTCATTTTGATGTATGATCCTTTGTCTCAAAAATGTATATGACTGTATCTTCGACTTCTAACAGGAAGAACAGTTCTCAGAGCTTTCTGAGAATCTGCTTCCCAGGTTATAATATTCATTTTGGCTCAAATAAAATTCCCTTTTTCTTCTTAACTTGATAGTTAATTGAATTTTCATTGACAAGTAGAAAGAATAGGTAGTAAAAAGAAGCTAATAGAACTTCAATATTGGAATTAGGAAACATAGAACATAGCATAACCAGGATTTTATATAAATATATAAATATATTGTATAATGTAAATATATATTATACATGATACAAGGAAAAAAAGCACAAAATTGAAAATGCCTGCAGGAAAAAAAATGGCAAGAGCAACTGCTAAGGAACTAACTCAAACAAATAATGAAAAATCATTACATAAATAACTTAAAATTTATAGTAGAATATATCTACTTAATAAAAAGAATCAGTGAAAGAAAATTGGAGGAAATACATGAGAAACAGAAAACAAAAAGTAAAATGGCATCATAAATCCAACTGTATCAGTATAAACATTAAATGTAAATGCTTAAATAAGTCAATCAAAGTGCATAAGGTTGACTGAAAACAAAACAAGATTCAACTATCCTGTCTACAGTAGACACACTTGAGATTCAATTAAAAATAAATTAAAAGTAAAGGGATGGAAAAAGATACCTCAGGCAAAGGGCAACCATAAGAAAGTTGGGGTGGCCACACTAATACTGGACAAAAGAAACTTTAAAAAAATACAGAGATAAACAGAAAAATTTTATAATGATACAAGATAAAACAAATGATAATGATCAAGAAGATAAAGCAATTATAAACATATGCACCTAATAACTGAGCACCAAATATATGAAAACAAAAATGACATAAAATTTTGTTTGAAAATTAGATTCAGCTCCTAAAAAAAGAGGTCTGAAAGCCACCCATACAGTCTTTTTCCTTACTATTGGGCAAGAAACTACCTAAACAATCCTTTACAGAAGCTTAAAGATTTAGAAAGGCAATATTCCATCCACCTGCACTCAAGGTAGTGCTTAGTAGAAACAAGTGGTCTTGGAGTCCAAGAGAATCAACCCAAGCTCTGCAGTGATAAGCTGTGTGACTTTCAGCAAGTAACTCAGCCTCTTAGTTATCTATATAATGAGGATCATAAACGTTAACCCACAGGGAGTGTTGTGATTGTAAAATGGGCTAATGCACGTGGGAAACGTATGTGGGCCAGCTTAGATGGCCACACAGCAGTGTCAATAAAGCTCACCTTCTCTGAGCTCCCCTTCTCCTTAGGGCAACCCTATGCATGAACTCTCCCTGTGAAAGGAACTGCTTTCCTACCCTATGGTGCAAAACTCTTATTTGAGCCCCAGCAAAGATTAAAAAAAAGGCTGTATATCATTCTGAACAATGAGCCCTCATGTATTATAGAAAGTTACTTTATCTATTTGGTTACTTATTTATTTTCTGTTCCCTCCATATGGTTCCACCATGAGGAATTAAACTTTGTATGTTGGCTTCTTTATCCCCAGCAACTACTCAGGGCCTAGCACTTGGCAAAATATTTGTTGGATGTCTGAAGATGCTTGAAGAGTATGAGAAAAATCCCCTTAGCTTTTTCTTCTCTGGTTTATATTGTCCCATCACTTCACACTTTTCCATAAAGAACTTTTATTCCAGCTCTTTAATCGTGTTTTCCAAATGACTCAGCAATTTTGGCAATTATGAAAGCAGAATACTAACATAAGACAAAATCATTTATTCTCATGCATTATAACACACAGGAAAAAACTTGAATCTTGGGTTTCCCTGGTGGCACAGTGGTTAAGAATCTGCCTGCCAATGCAGGGGACACAGGTTCGAGCCCTGGTCCAGGAAGATCCCACATGCCGCGGAGCAACTAAGCCCGTGCACCACAACTACTGAGCCTGCGCTCTAGAGCCCGTGAGCCACAACTACTGAACCCGCATACCACAACTACTGAAGCCCACACACCCAGAGCCTGTGCCCCTCAACAAGAGAAGCCACCGCAATGAGAAGCCCGTGCACCGCAATGAGGAGTAGCCCCCACTCACCACAACTAGAGAAAGCCCGCACACAGCAACAAAGACCCAACACAGCCAAAAATAAATAAATAAAATACATTTTTAAAAAAAACAACTGTAACTCAGAATTTATTGCAGACAACGTGTCTATACCCTGAAAACTCAAAGAGATACATGGTTAAGTGGAAATGAAAAGGAACTTTGTAGTCAGTCTTACTGATTTGCTTTACAGATTGAGAATTAGAGAACAAAGCTTCCTGTGCTACTATGAATTAATCACCTTAATATCACATGAATCCTTCTCAATAAATGAATAGCAGGACTTGCCTGTTTATTTGTACGGGGTGGTCTACTCGAGGTTTCCTGTGTTCTGACCCAAACAGTAGTACTGACTTAAAACCAAAGATGGTGCCACATAGAGTTGGCACATTTGCCATTTTAATCTCCTGGGTAAGAATACCTTGAACCATTTCCTTTCCAGTACTCAAGTAAAAGGACAGTATTGTCAGGTCTTTAAACAACAACAAAGAATGTTGTGGTAGCAAGTACGGCAACAAAAAAATAATAGTTTCTTATTTCTTAGGACATAAAAACCTCAGACAATGTGGATAAGTGGTAGTTCAAGGGATAAAATTAAATAAGCAAACTCTTACCATATGATCCAGCAATCAAGCTCCGTAGTATTTACCTAAAGAGCTGAAAACTTATATCCACACGAAAACCTGCACGTGGATATTTTTGGAAGCTTTACTCATATTCATAATTGCCAAAACTTAGAAGCAACCAAGATACCCTTCAGTAGGTAAATGGATAAATGAACTGTGGTACATCCAGAGAGTGGAATATTATTCTGTGCTAAAAAGAAATCAAGCCATGAAAAGACATGGAGGAATCTTTTTTTTTTTTTCTTCCTGATTCAGTATTTGTAGGCTGTATGTTTTTAGGAATTTATCCATTTTTTCCTAGGTCATCCAATTTGTTGGCATCTGTTTGTTCATAGTAGTCTCTCTTTCTTTTTATTTATAAATTTATTTATTATTTTATATTTATTTTTGGTTGTGTTGGGTCTTTGCTGCTGCGCGCGGGCTTTCTCTAGCTGCGGTGAGCGGGGATGACTGTTGTGGTGTGCGGGCTTCTCATTGCAGTGGCTTCTCTTGTTGTGGAGCATGGGCTTTAGGCACGCAGGCTCAGTAGTCATGGCTCGCAGGCTCTAGAGCACAGGCTCAGTAGTTGTGGCACACGGGCTTTGTCGCTCCGTGGCTTGTGGGATCTTCCTGGACCAGGGCTCGAACCCGTGACCCCGGCATTGGCAGGTGGATTCTTAACCACTGTGCCACCAGGGAAGTCCCAACATGGAGGAATCTTAAATGCATATTACTAAGTGAAAGAAGCCAATCTGAAAAGGCTACATACTGTATGATTCCGACTATGTGACATTCTGGAAAAGGCAAAACTATAGGAACAATACAAAGATCAGTGATTGCCAGAGGTTGGGAGTGGGCGTGGAGGGGTGGGGTGGAAGGGATGACTAGGTGGATCACAGAGAATTTTTATGGCAGTGACCCTACTCTGTATGAAACTACAATGGTGGATACACATCATTATACATTTGTCCAAACCCACAAAAGGTACAACACTAAGAGTGAACCCTAATGTAAACCGTGGACTCTGGGTGATTATGATGTGTCAATGTAGGTTCATCAGTTGTAACAAATGTACCACTCTGACGGAGGATACTGATAATGGGGGAGGCTATGTATGTGTGAGGGCAGGGGAATATAGAAAATCTCTGTATCTTCCTCTCAATTTTGCCATGAACCTAAAACGGCTCTAAAATATAAAATCTATTTTAAAAAATAGACAACTTGTTTACAGAATGTACAAAGATTTAATGGACTACTATTGAGCAATATAAAGGAAGGAACTACTGACACATGCAATAATACTGAAGAGTCTCAAATGCATTACGTTAAGGAAAAGGAGCCATATTGAAAGGCTACCTACTACTCAGTTTTCATTTATGACATTTCAGAAAAGCAAACTATAGCAATAGAAAAAAGATCAGTGGTTGTTGAGAGCTGGGACTGGTAGGAGAAGCTGTGTCCAAAGAGGCGTGAGGAAAATTTTGGGAAAGCTGGAACTTGACCACAAGACCTGGTTTCTAGATCCTGGAGTGGCATTGGCATTGCTGTACCACCAGAATCACTGAACTGAATTAACTGAACTAACTAAATTTCATTAGGCTTAAGGCATGCAAATGAACATGATGAACTGAACACATAAGACTGCTATCTGCTCTGGGAATTGCAAACGTATGCCTGTATTTCTTGTGCATTAATAAATCTGATTGACTGACTGACTTTGGATTTCTAGTTTTCACACCACCACTCTCTGTTTTCAGATACAAAATTTAGACAGATTAAGTTAGGCTATAATAGCGGTAGAAGATAATGCATACCAGGTTGGAGGGGGCTCATATTTTAGCACTGATCACCTATTTGGCAGCACCATTCAGGAAATACTTGTCTCATGGCTTACACAATATCAAGATGACCAGACAAATAGACTAGCCAAAGTTACTACGTACTGTTGCAATTTGATCATAGTTCTATAGGCCCAGATTTAATCTCAAGTGTAATGTCAAATAACTGAAATATAACTATAATACTTCCTCCTCTGCATTGAGGAGAAGGAGAAGTGACAGGGATGGGGAGAAGACAATATACTTTACTTAGATAATTATTGGGAATGGAGCTAGGTTTAGATGAATGAGACAAAAATGAAAAAATATTTAACTACACATAAGGGAAAACCTAAAAATTCAAAAGTACTTTTCATTTGTAATTTTGGCATAACAATGGTTTCTTCCAAATATCTTTTAAATTTAATAAGTTGGCTACAGTATAGAATTCAAGTAATATAAATGATAGCTATAAATATGCACCTAATGTGGTATGAAAAGAAAAGCAACCAATTATCAGGCTGGTATTATTAAAATAGTATTGAAAGTCAACGTAATAATTTTGAGTTGTGGTAACTGGAATAACTATGCTCAATTTTTTCTTTTTTTGGCTGTGTTGGGTCTTGGTTGCGGCATGCTGGATCTTTTTCGTTGTGGTGCATGGGCTCTTCCTTGCGGTGCGTGGGCTTCTCTCTAGTTGTGGTGTGTGAGTTTTCTCTCTCTAGTTGTGGCATGTGGGCTCCAGGGTTCATGGGCTCTGTAGTTTGCAACACGTGGGCTCTCTGGTTGAGATGCGTGAGCTCAGTAGTTGCGGCGTGCAGGCTTAGATGCCCCATGGCATGTGGGACCTTAGTTCCCTGACCAGGGATCGAACCTGCGTCCCCTGCATTGGAAGGCGGATTCTTTACCACTGGACCACCAGGGAAGTCCCCTATTGCTCAAATTTTATTATAGCTTCTAGTTATTTCTGTTTGTCTGTAGTTTAAGTAATGTAAATCTATTAATAACAGAAACATAATTCTAGAACAAAGATGCCTTTGATATGAACATAATTCCAGAGTAATGACACCATAACAAGACAGGAAACAGCTCATATTTAAGAGGGGATAGATAGTTCTAGTGTTCCAGCTTTAGAGAAACCCTTATAAGGAGAAATCTACAAATCCACATTATGTCAATAACACTTAGATCAAAATGCTTTAGCTAGCTACCAAATTCCTTTGCAAAGCGCTTTTTTTTTTTAGTGTTATTGGAATTCTTCACCTTCAATCCCAGAGAGCATCTCTTGAATAAACTCTTTTTTAATCCCTAAACTTCTGATTCTCTAAAAGCAAAGAAATAATCAGAAGCCCCCAGTGGGCAGCTCAGCAGCATCTTCCTGGCCCCCCATCATGCACACACCTCCCCTCCCCGTTCACTCACAGTCAAAAGGAGTTTGTCCAGGGATTGCAGCATCCACCACAGACGTCAGGAGCCCTCAATCACCATAAGCAGGAAGGCTGTCCGCCAAAGTCAAGGTACCACATTTTTAAACGCAAAATTGAAAACTAGGGATAAATATGCGTGCATTACAAAAATGCTATAAACTGAGGCATCTAAGAAAATCCAGGGCCATGGCTGCAATAAGTCGAGAGCTGAAATCAATGGCCAGGGCTCCATATTGCTCTGGAGTCAGCACTATTTCTTCATATTACCAGCATTCCCTGCTGTTCCTTCACTGAGAATGTAGAGAACTAGAAAGCTAGTGACATAATGGGGAACCTGGCACCAGAGGGACCCATCGAGAAGAGCAGTTATGTTTTCTAGTCTCCTTCCCCAGCCCTACTCAGAAGACTTAGAATCTTCTCTAGCTTTTGCCAACCTTATCCACCTAGGGACTGGATCCCATTTCTGTACTCCTAGCCCATTGCTGTGATCCTGCTTTAAACCTCATGGACTGACCACCTGAAACAGCAAGGTTGCTGCTACCCATCTGGCCCCAAGTCATGTCCACCTGGAGACTCTTGTACTCAATCCACAAGATCACAACTGCTATTAACTTGATACTGGCCCTCACCATGAGGTCTCCAGGCTCTTGTCAATACCATGGTAAGAGGTGCTGGCAACCACCCAAAGGCATTGCCTCTCGTGAGTCTGTTGACCTGGTCTAAGCCCTTCCCAGTTCTGGCTCCTGCTTCTTTCCAAATGTCCAGACACTGAAGTCCCAGCAAGCTTCCTGGTAAGCCAGTGCTAAATATGTGCCCCCATATTTTACAGATGAGAAAATCCAGATTCAGAGTAGTTGAGAAGATTACCCATATAAGCAGTGGAAGATTAGCAAAATTTATGTAAATTAGGACAGAGGGGCACACTGCAAAAGTTGGACTTAATGAAAGAGTACTATAACAAAAGATTTGAAATTAAATGGACATATATTAGAATCCTGGCTCAGGTACTATCTGTAGTATTGTACATGCCTAACCTGTTTCTCAGTTTTCTTATCTCTAAAATGGGGATAATACCTGCATAAGTTATCTAATACCCCAAACAAACCCTATAACAACAAACATTTATTACCTCACAGATCCTTTTGGTCAGGAATCTGGGCCTGCCTCACCTTGCAGCCTCTGACTCATGGTGTCTCAGGAGGTTGCAGTTAAGATGTCAGCCAGGACTGGAGTCTCATCTGGAGGCTCACGCATCTGGGAGGCCGGACTCAGTTCCTCTTGAGCTGTTGGACTGAGGGTTTCAGTTCCTCACTGGGTTGGCCAGAGGGCCTCCCTCTGTTTCCTGCCCCAGGGTAGCTCACAGCCAGTCAGAGCAAGCAAGCTAGAAAGCAGGAAAGGGCCCCGGAATGGAAAACCAGGCTTTTTATCTCCTAACCTCTAAAGTGTCAGTCTTTCACTTCTGCCATATTCTTCTCTTCTTTAGACATGAGTCACTAAATCCAGACCAAACCCAAAAGGAGATAATTACACAAGGGTGTGGACACCAGGTGGAGGAGCCAATGGGGGTCATCTTAGGGATGAATCTTAGATTCATCTTAGGGACTGACTACCACAATGCCTTTAATGTAAAGACTTTAAAAATCGAAAAAAAATATGTAAAGCATCCCGCATAGAGTAAGATCTTAATAGATAACACATATTGGTGAACTACAATTTCTAGCAAAGAATCCTTGTTTAAAACCACAAATGTATACCTCCCAAAGAAGGAGGCTTGATAAATCCTTAGATGAGACTAATTTTTATCAGAAGGTGTTTCTGTTTGATCAGTAAGATGGTTGTGCTTCATTGTATTTCAGAATAAGTTTCAGGAAGTGGAACAGAGATTTCTAAAATGTTTATCTGACATTATAAGAAGGAGAAAATCATAGGGTCAGGGTAGGTGTGCCTAGTTGCTAGGAGAGCAAAATCCCTTTAGGGATTAGTCATTTTGAAGGTGATGCTTAATAATGACATTTATTTTTAACTGTAGTGTTAGTGAAAATAATCAGGTAGATAAATGTTGAGACTAGAGGCTGTAGCACTTGTAGTTTTCATAAAGAACATTACGAAGACTTAGTCTGTATGAAGGAAGTTCATTCCTGACATGCGATCCTCTGACCCCTCTGAGGCTACTACTGAGAGTTTGCTTTCTGTCCCCTTAAATTCTGTGATTCTGCACATGATCTAATACGTCTTTCTGTGACGTCTTTCTTATGACAGCATTTATGTGTTAGAATTGTTTGTCAAAATGTGTTTCTCCCACTAGAACATACACTTTTTGAGTGCAGAGTCCTTGCCTTAGTTTTATTCACATCCCCAAGTCCTAGCATAGTGCCTGCAGAGAAGACACCCAAGAAATGTTTGTAAAATGTTGCTGAATAGTCCGTTTCTCCCTCTTTGCAAAATAATTCAAATTAAGATTTTAGCACTCGATCTAATAGGGCATCATTTTTTAGTATATTTAGGGAAGATTCAGTAATTTTCAGAAACATTCATTTGACGATCTCAAAAAATCCAATTCTTTACAACTTACTTGAAATAGTTTTATAGTAGGGTTCCCCATGACACTAATAAGGTATCAAATGTTCTGAATCCCCTCCATATTTCCCTCCGACTCTTCTTCAAAGGAGTCAATTGATTACGGCTATCTTAAAAAATAATAAATTTCTCTAAAAGTAGATATTGAGGACAGTTCAAGTATGCTGACTGGAAATTTAAAGAAAAAAAAAAAGCCCAAAAAACAAAAAAAACCTGCAATGAACGTGATTTTTCAAGAAGAAAAAGAAGCAATCAGAAGAATCTGTTGTAACCAATCACGGGACAGTTTTAGATTTCTGCTGAAATGTCACTTTATTCCTTGTTAAGTTCCTGACTCCTTGTCATTTCACTCCCCATTTGCCAACAGATGCTGCATTTCAAGTTGGAACAAAGGTTTCTTTTGAGGAAAGTGGCGTCGAATGGTAGATTTTACTCTCTTCTCTCATTCTCCAGGCACATGTTCCTCCTTTATCGTCCTTCTTTGTCATTTCACCCTCAACATCTCTCTCCTCTTTTTCCATCGAATCTTCTTCAATCACTTCTTACTCACTTACCCCAACGTCTTTCCTTTTTCCTCTTCACTCCCCACATATATTCACCACCCATTCTGCTTTATAACGCATTTTTTTAACTTTCATTATTGAGTCCTCTTTTCTTGTCACACCTGCTTCTACCCTCAGCTGGCTATCATTTTTCAAGCTCTATACTTAAATGAGCACATCAGTGTGCATCTACTGGAGAAGGGAAAGTAGAGAAAATAGTGTTTTTCCAAGTTCGTATTTTCCCCTTTTAATAATTTGAGCATAAGCTGTTAAGAAGAAAGATGCCTCTGCCTACCATCACATTCCTAGTCTTTATTCTACCTCTTTAAAAAACTTTTTTTAAAATTTTTGGCCGTGCCATGCAGCTTGTGAGATCTTAGTTCCCCGACCAGGGATCGAACCTGGGCTCTCAGCAGTGAGAGCAAGGTGTCCTTACCACTGGACCGCCAGGGAATTCCCATTATTCTACCTCTTTTAAAAATGGCATTATTGGGCTTCCCTGGTGGCAAAATGGTTGAGAATCCTCCTGCCAGTGCAGGGGACACGGGTTCATGCCCCGGTCCGGGAAGATCCCACATGCCGCAGGGCGGCTGGGCCCGTGAGCCATGGCCGCTGAGCCTGTGCATCCAGAGCCTGTGCTCCGCAACGGGAGAGGCTACAGGGGTGAGAGGCCCGCGTACCGCAAAAAAAAAAAAAAAAAAAAAAAAAAAAAGGCATTATTTAATTTAGCGCACAGGAGCTGGACACAGTACAGAGGGCATCAGAGCACTCCGTGAAGTAAACTGGAATGAGAGAAAAGAGTACGGTACTTACACCCTTGGAGATGAGTCACTAGGTTAAAGTGAAGAAGCCAGGCAAGAAAGAGCAGAGGACGAGCTGAATGATACCTTGTGTAATTCTGAAAAAGCAAAGCCATCACATTTCAGTCACCATTCTAGAACCAAAGAACTTACAGAAACCCCTTGACCAAGAAACATCCCATGTATCATTGTTGAATACATTAGTGCTTGGGAAATATACATTATAAACAAGGAGTCATTTTCCATCTTTAATCATTTTGTCAAAATAATCTGAACATGGGTACATAAATACTTGATTTGTTATAAGAATGTATAGCATAAAAGTCCCTGAGACATATCCAAGAATGACTTGAACTGTATTCAGTGCAATTATTCACCATACTAATTACCAAGAACTTGGCTCCCTTCCCTGATATTTAAGGCACGTTATTAAAAAAAGATATGTATCATATATACACACATATATAAAATATAATAATTACATATTATATATAGATAGATATATATTTTATTAATGCTACATCAGAGTCTCCCTCTCTGGTGCCTGGATTTTCCGCCAGTTTACTGATGCTGTGTGGTAAGTCATTTCCAGACTGTAAGGAAGGCACTTAGGGAGGTAAATTAGTTCTTTAAGCCCTAGGGTGCCAGTTAGTAGAATGAGGGCAATGGAACTAGAAGGTCCCAAGAGAAGATGTCCAACCCCCTCCTTTTGCAGTTCAAGTGACAGAGGCTCAAAGGAGTTGTGACTTGCACAAGCACGGCTGGTTCTGCCGCTATTACTGTAACCTTAGGTAAGTCCTTAACCAGGTCCCTCTTCTGTAAAATGGACTGGTGATCATCACAGCTAACATCTTCCAGGTGCTTCCTGTGTGCCCGACATTGTCCTGAGTACTTTAAGTGTCTTTTCTAATTCTCCCAACACCTCCATAAATTATATATTATTACCTTCAATTAGAGATGAGAATATCAATACGCAGAAAGCTTAAATAATTTACCCGAGATGAGACAATTAGGAAACGATGCAAAGCTGGTCTAGTAACCCAGGAATAACTGCCTCCAAAATTCTCGAATTCCAATCCGTAAATACCTTCTAAGAAAACCCCAGCAGGTAGGCTCTCAAATTCCTCCTATCTCTAAAAGTCTAGAGCAGAGTTAACAAACTATAGACCACAGGCCAAATCCAGGCACCGCCTTTGTTTACAGATTGTCAGTGGCTGCTTTTGTACTACCAACAGCAGAGGTGAGTAGTGGCAGCAGAGACTGTATGGCCAGCAAAGCCTGAAATATCTACTCTCTGGCCCTTTACAGAAAAAGTGTGCTGATCCCTGCTCTAGAGTTTTGAAAATTTGGAGCATCCTGTAACTGTACAGCACTTTACAATGTACAAAGCACCCTGGCAAACACATTTAATCCTTGTTTTGCAGGGGCATTCATGCATTATAAAGGAGGACGCTAATTTAAGTAACTCGCCTAATCAGGGCCACAGGGGCAGAAAGTGGCAAGACCAGGCACCCAGGTTTTGACTCCAAACTGCGAGCTCTTTCCATGAAGCTACCCTGTCTCCTCTAAATTACTGCTGAGGAAACTGGAAAGGACCTGTAAATACTGAAAGCAAGTCAGACTGTCTTCTTGATGCAAATATTTCAGGCGTACTCATGTAATTAATGTCATCGAGCACTAAAAATAGTAAATTAAATTTGTAATACATTTGAAAGAAAAGTTTATGAAAGCCATTTTGAAATATATGCGATGCATCTCTATGTATTTTTATATTAGCGTATGTGAAATTTTAACCTGCTCAATTTAGAATGACTTGAAAGATGAAATCACATAAAATGAGCAATTGCCACATTTCTCTGGCTCTTTGATGAAATTAGCCTAAAAATATATTGTTAGTTCCTTACCCCAAATTTGCACATAAAACTGCAATTATACCTTCCTCATGCTAAGTATTCAATAAATACATGGTTAGTTTTAAATAGAGTTAATACCAAGGAAAGCATTAGTAAAATAATACTTATTTAACAATATAAATTAACCAAAACAAAAACAAGTTTTTTAAAAAAAATTTCACAGAAAGCATAGTGCTTCTTCCTAGTCTGCAAATTCAAGCTCAATCTAAATGGCAGTAATGACTCTTGAAATAGTATGGCTGAGCTTTAGGGATTCATTTGAAATACATGATATGAGGCCACTTCCTTTTTATTTCAGATATATTCTGTAACATACCCTGAGATTTAATTCTACAATCCATATAAATGGATATGGAGGCACCCTGAAATCACTGCAAGAAGGGAAATAAACCTATCTCTCTGTCACCAATTGAGTCACCACTATGTGTTAGGCACCTTATTACTTTATTTCCTGAACAGCTCATAAGGAGCTGTGAAGTCATTTCTTGCCCCATTTTACAGTTAAGAAAGCTGAGGCTCAGGGTTATTACTAACTTGTCCAAGGTCACATGGCTGGAATTCAGAGTTAAGCCAGATTACCTTCAAACTCCAAACTATCTCCCACTGTCCCATGTAGATTCCCAATAACACCAAGACCATTGACCAATAAATCATAAATACTTATTTTAAGAATAGAATCTTTCCTTCTTTATTGGAGGTTCTATTTTGATATTGTAATTCTGCCCATACTATAATATTTTAATGAGGAAATTTTATCCAAGGATTTCAATTTCTCCTTTTAAGGAAAAGGGAGAATTGAAGCACCTAGACTTTAGTGAGCTTTTCAAACAAATGCATAGAGATAAAAGTTACTTTATGATTCAGCTAATTGTACTAATCAAATGCAAAATTACTGTTTACAGCAGAATTCTGTATAAACCTAATTAATCTTGGACCTTACCCACAACAGTCACGGAGGGTGCTTATTATAATAAATCAAGGAGAAAAAAAAAACCATTATTTCAGGCTTTAAATCAACTGGCTTTCTAATAATTGATTTATGGTATTATTAAGAATGTCACTTTACTCCTAATTTATCCCTCCCCCCCAGATTAGGAGTTTGGGATTAACAGATACACAATACTATATATAAAACAGATAAACAACAAGGATCCACTGTATAGCACAGGGAACTATATTCAATATCTTGTAATAACCTATAGTGGAAAAGAATCCGAAAAAGAAAATATATTATCTATAATATATATGTTATATAAAATATATATTATATATATATACAACATATATAATATATATATTAACTGAACCACTTTGCTGTACACCTGAAACTAACACAACACTGTAAGTCAACTATATGTCAATAAAAAAAAAAAAAGGGGGCTTCCCTGGTAGCACAGTGGTTAAGAATCCGCCTGCCAATTCAGGGGACATGGGCAGAGCAACTAAGCCTGTGCGCCATAACTACTGAGCCTGCACTCTAGAGCCCGCGAGCCACAACTACTGAACCTGTGTGCCACAACTACTGAAGCCCACGCGACTAGAGCCCGTGCTCTGCAACAAGAGAAGCCACCACATCGAGAAGCCCGCGCACCTCAACAAAGGGTAGCCTGGGGCTTCCCTGGTGGCGCAGTGGTTGAGAATCCACCTGCCAATGCAGGGGACACAGGTTAGAGCCCTGGTCTGGGAAGATCCCACATGCCGCGGTGCAACTAAGCCCGTGCACCACAGCTACTGAGCCTGTGCTCTAGAGCCCACGTGCCACAACTACTGAGCCTGTGTGCCGTAACTACTGAAGCCTGTGCGCCTAAAGCCTGTGCTCCGCAATGAGAAGCCACCGCAATGAGAAGCCCGTGCACTGCAATGAAGACCCAACATAGCCAAAAATAAAATAAAATTAATTAATTAAAACAAACAAAAAAACAAAGAGTAGCCCCCACTTGCCGCAACTAGAGAAAGCCTGTGCACAGCAACGAAGACCCAACGCAGCCAAAAATAAATTAATTTTTTAAAAAAAGAACGTTACTTTAAACAAATAAGTTCTGCCAATTGATTCATCAAAGTCCACTATTTACTTTTTGACAGTGATTGATTGTAAGAGCCTTAAAGACAGGAACCTAGCCTTACACATTTTTGTTTTTCCCAAGCTCAGTGTTTCACGTGGTGCAGGTACATGGTGACACCTAATATGCTGTTCATTCAACAACTTTTAAAGTCAAGGCATATATTTTCAAAGTTGGTCCCACAGCACAGTCTCAAGGGCACTAGAAATGTGAGGATGTACCCACTGTACTGCTGGGCAGACCAGGAGGGGAACCTGTGGCCCCAGGGAGAACTGCAGATTTCTGTAACAAAAGATAAGTTTTTACTGCAGGCACTGATTTAGTTCTATTCCCTAGCAACTAAACATTTAACTTAAAACTGACAGAATCAAAAACTGTCATTAACAGATACCAGGAAACTTTTTTCCTTTTGCATGATTCCGTAATACAGTACAATCCCTTTCATTGTTCTGCAGACAGACAGGTAATGCCAGGACCCCACTGAGGACTGACTTTCCAGTTTTAAATTTCAGCTCCAGTAAAGACACAAAATAAATAATTTTGTGGAAAGTGACACTGTGGTTTCCTTCTCTTCTGTCTGTAAACACAGGCTGGTTTTCTGGGAGGAAGGGAGAAGAAAGTTGCTTCTGCTTTATTTTCACATCTGTAATTTTAATATGCTTTTTAAAAGATCCAGGTTATAGAAAAACATAGACACAGAAAAAATCAGTGAGATGATTATTCACATTATAAAGGGATTCTCCATAGGGTTCCATTAAATATTGCGCTCTTCTAAAACAGTGAATTTGATTTAAAAGCGGCTTTTCAAGAATACATTTGTGTAAAGTGAGGTACACCAAATATTCATCCTAACTCTTCTCCAAGGACAATCCAGCATCTTGTTTCCATTCATAAAGCAAGGGAACAAACAACAGCACTTGTTAAGGAAGTCAATGGATTCTTGGACCACCCTCCTCACCTTTCTTAGGAGATGACGCTTTGAGAAATCCAGGCACAAAGAGAAAGACCCACCTGTGGCCACAGTCCTTTCACTATCCTGCAACAAGGCTCTTTCTGAAACCAGGGGTTTGCCGCATTTGGCCCAGTCACGTGAGTGGAGGAGCACTGTGTGAGATTTGGACTCAGCACAGGCCACAAATATGGCCTGTGGCAGATGAGGAAATTCAGAGCCACTGACAATTGTTTCTTGTAGGTAAGCTGTTTCTTCACCTCTGCACTGGTTACAAGGGGAGGAAGGGCCCCCATCTTCACCCCGGAGCTCAGATGCACTTGGACAGCAGAGGAAGCCCAACTGCTAGTTGTCCAGAAACCATGAGCACCCAAGACCCTTCCCACCCAGTCTTTGTGCTGAATAATATTACTTGCTAAATCAACTTTAATATATGGGAATAGATTAAAAATGCGTGTTTGGAAAATACAGTCCCGTGATTCAGCAGTTAAGGAGATGCACAGCAGGGGATCCAGAGGATCCAAAAGCCGACGACTTGGCCTCCCTGGGTTACAGCCAGGGGAGGGTGGCTTCACCGCTGAAACCAGCCAGCCAAGTTAGGCACGCTCTTGGGCTGGTCCCCCGCCATCTGTACAGCCTGGCAGGCGCGGCACCAAGGCTCGTCCCAGAAGGAGGTGACGTGCACGGCATAGCTCCGACGCCAGCTAAAGTATCCGCGGTAGGCAGCTGGGTTTCGATCGAGGAATTGCAGGTGGGCCGCCAGGGAGGAGGCATCAGGGAAGTCGTCCACGTGGATGAAGGAACGGCGGGGCACGAAGCGCTCGTAATTGGCACGGTCTGGGCCCAGCACCACCGGCACCGCCCCAGCCAGGAAGGCGTTGCGCCACAGCTTCTCCGTGATATAATCTAGGTGCTGCGAGTTCTCGAAAGACAGGTAGAACTTGTAGCGGGCCACCGTGTGCAGGAGCCCGACGTCAGGCAGCGGCTGCCCGGGCCCGCCCTTGCCGAAGAGGTCCACGGTCACGTACTGGCTCAGCTGGCGGTAGTAGCGGACCCGCGCCTGGCGCTCGTCCCAGTTGCTCACCACCCAGGCCACCAGCCCTTGTTTCCGGGCCAGCGGCGGGACCAGACCCGGCGGCTGCTCGCTGGGATGGGTCCTGGGGTAGAGGTAGCCGTAAGGCACGAAGATGTCCGAGTCGGCCCGGTAGGAGAGCGTCCAGTTGAAGAGGTTACCTGCCAGGCTCTGCAGCCCCGGGGAGTGGGTGGGCGACTCGAAGTTCATCCACACCCAGCGCTGGCCCGGGGGCCTGGGGCCCGAGGCAGCCAGGGCTAAGGCCTCCGCGGCTTCCTCCTCGTCGTCCATCAGCACCTGCTGTTCCTCCGCTGGGCGCACGTGGACGCCCCAGGGCGGGGGCCAGTCCAGGGGTCCCTTCACCAGGTCTCGGTGGTGGAAAAGCACCGCCTGGGCCTCCCCGTAGGCCGCGCGATCAGTAAGCAGGCTGCAGCCGCTGATGTTGAAGCGCAGCCTGCAATCGGGGGGCGGCCTTTTGGCTCTGTGCCGGCCCCCGAAGGGCTCCCACCACAGCAGCACGCTCACCCGCCGCGGCGGGACGGAGGAGCCCCAGGGCAGCGGCGGCAGCTGCTTCCAGCAAACATAGACGATCACGGCGCTGCACACCAGGCTGGCGGCCATCAGCGCCAACTGGATCTCGGACAGACTCAGGCCTCCACGCCGAGTGTGCCGCTGGCCCCACCGCGCTCCCATGGCGAGCGCCGGCAGAGATGCCGCCGCCCGCCGCGCGGCCGCAAGCCCGGAGCGGCGGCGCCCGCTCTCATGCTGCCACTGAGTGTCCAGCCTTCGTTGCTGCTCGCCGCCCGACCTGGAGCGGGAAAGGGCGGTCCCAGGATCTAAAGGCCCGCAGGTCTCGCTCTCTTCCCCACCACTCGCAGCCCGGCGAGGGTCCAGGGCGAGGGAAGCGGACCCGGCGGCCCAGCCCGGCGCAGCCCCGTCCCTCCCCTCCACCGCGCGACCGACCAGACCAGCCCGGCCAAGCCCCGGGCGCCTCCTGCGGCACCTCCGCCCACTCCCCGGCCCCTCCAGGGTTCCCGGACTCCCCGGCAGCGCCCCGCCCGCGACTCCGGATGCCGTCGCCGTGATCCCGGACCTCTCCGCGCACCCCACGCCTTGGCCTGGCGCTGGCGCTCTCGCCCGCCGGGGATTCCCTCCCAGCTGCGCCCGAGCCCTCAGTCGCGGCCACCCAGATCCTTGCCTTCCAGAGCGAGGGCCCGGTTCATCCCTGGGCGCCGGCAGGTGGCGCGAGACCCTCCAGAAACCGCGGCGGCGCGAGCGCAGGCGGGCACGGGAGGAAGGCGGCCCAGGGGTGCCAAGCCTCCGGGCGGGATCGAAGATCCGCTTCCTTCCTCTCGCCCCATCAATGGCCAGCGACGCCTGCCGGAGGGAGGGAGCCCGCGAGGCCGCGGAAACGTGCTGACAGAGGCGCAGCCTACGCGAAGCCGACCTTGGCCTCGTGACCTGCCGCCGACGCAAGCAGGTAGTGCAGTCAGCTCCCGCGGCGCGGCCCACAAAGGTGGTGCATTTTGTGAAACCAAGTTTTCAAGGAAACCCTACTGTCAGGAGAACATTCGCTTTGCCTACAGCCCCAGCAGAGGAAAGAGAAGAATCGAAAGTTTTCTGAGCAATGAAAACACATTCTTTTTCATCGCTCCCCCACTGAATGAACGCTTCTGCCTGCTGCCTCATAGCTTTCTTTGTACCAGAGCTATGAACTTCCTGCCTATTCAGTGAGATGAATGAATGAACAACACCATTCATTTTACTAAGCACTTAAGAAACAACTTATTATCTGCACTCATGAAGATCCAGCAAAACACTGTGGACTATAAAACGATGACTAAGATAAATATTATAGCATCCAAGTTTAGGGTATAAAGGGTTAAGTATCACAGTAGCCTCTTGAGGTTTATCAATGAAGCAACTGAGGCATCTACTTCTACCGTGACTTAAGGAGTTTTTTTTTCCCTGATGGCTTGAATTTGAATTTCTGGATTTTGGCCTTCATTTATGTAATTAAACTTTTATTCAGCAAAGTTCTAAATAGGGCATGGGTGGGCTGCTGACCTAAGGAGAGGAGGCAGTTTTGAGAGAATTTTTAGATCACAGCGGTGCATTGGTGGTGCCCCAGCCCAGTGCCATGTAAGTTACAATATGTTAGGGAAGAAGTAGACTTGCTGGGAATGGGGCCAACCTGTCAGGTGTTTTTGATGTTATGCCATTTGGATTTATTGTGAAGAACTTTTTCATTGAAAACCAAGTACAGATTGTAAAAGCTTCTATAAAAATGGTTTCATTTAGGTAGTTTCAAGTGGCATTACCTGCCCGCCCACAGTGACAATTTGGGAGCTGAATGGACAGCGTTAGGTGCTCTGGCTGTACCCATCAACCTAGTGATACTTTCTCCTACACACCAAAAGCTTTTATAATGTTTTTATAGAATCATTTTTCAAGCTAGTTAAGCAAATTGTCTTTGAAATTAGAAATTTCAGTGATTCTCCACTCTGTTATTTTTAATTAGAAAGAAAAGCTATAAATGCATGAATAACTTTTTTCAGCCAAAGGAAGGAAAGGACATATTGGCTTTTCTTTTTATGCAATTCAAAAATCTATACCTTTATGCCCATTCCTCCCCCACTGCAGTTAAATAAGACATCATAGATAGAGCCTAACATTGTGTTTGGCATTTGGTAAATGTTAGCCTGCTTGCTTGTATCCTCCCCCCACACCCAATTTTCCCTTAGATCCTTCAGATATTCCAATTAAAGCAACTTTTTACTGGTAGAATGGCTCAGATCTCATGAATATCAATTTCCATTGTGTCCACTTATCTTGGTAGGGTGCAGGACCCTACTTCAGTAATATGTTGGTGTATGCGAGGGGATACCAAGCAGAAGGTTGTGGCTGGATCAATGAAAAAGTCATGACTTACCCACAAACTATATGCATTTATTCACCGGACAATGGTTTGTTCTTACTTAAAAGGAATGGAGGGGAGGAGGCAAGAGGAGGAAAGGCTTTAAGGGAAAGTAATAAAGCCAGGTGTTCTCATTTATTCATTTAGCCAACTGGGAAACTGGGATGAAAAACACTATTTCTACCTTTCAGAATCTATGAGAAGTGCAGACAATGGAGAGGAAGGGATCTTGGAAGGTTTTGAGAAAGTGGTTCCTGGAATAATTAGGAATGATTAAAATGGGGGAGGAAGAGGGCTGAGACATTAGTCTAAACAGAAGAAGCAGCATATGCAAAGGCCAAGCAGTGAGAACCAGGATAGTAAGTTAGGAATTACAAGAGCTTAGTTTGGCTAAGGAGATGGAGTTTTATCCTGAAGCCTGTGGAGAGTCCTTGAAAGGCTGTAACAAAGCAAGGGAGCAATATAATTAGATTAGTATTCTTTTTTTAAATTTATTTATTTTATTTATTTTCATTTTGGCTGCTTTGGGTCTTTGTTGCCGTGCACCAGCTTTCTCTAGTTGTGGTGAGCGGGGGCTACCCTTCGTTGCAGTGCACGGGTTTCTCATTGTGGTGGCTTCTCCTGTTGCGGAGCACGGGCTCTAGTTGCACAGGCTTCAGTAGTTGTGGCTCGTGGCTTCTAGAGCACAGGCTCAGTAGTTGTGGCACGCGGGCTTGATTGCTCTGCGGCATGTGGGATCTTCCCGGCCCAGGGCTCGAACCTGTGTCCCCTGCATTGGCAGGCGGATTCTTAACCACTGTGCCACCAGGGAAGCCCCGAGATTAGTATTTTTAAAAACTCATTTGTGGGAGGAGGTGAGTATACAGAAGAGGACGTGAGATGGGCTTCTGGTGTGGTGGCCATGTTTATTGATGTGGACACTGGTTAATGGGTGTGCTTGGTTGAGGAAATTCATCAAGCCACATGCTTACATATGTAATTTTATGTATGTATATAATACGTCAGTAAAATGTTGCTAAGAAACAAATCATTCTGTCATCACTAAAGAATGAATTGGATATTAGGGACCAGGATAAGAGTAGAAGTATCTAGTCCAGTTAGAAAGCTCTTGCTATAATTCAGATGTGAAACAAAAAAGGCTGAACTAAGACAGTAGCTGTGAGAATGAGATTAAATTAAAATTAAAGGAGAATAGATTCAAAGGTACTTAGGAAGCCAGTCTCTTTCACCAGGAAGCCTTCCTGGACACCCATATGAACACATCCAGGGTAGGTTACATGCCCCTCCTGTGTGTGCCCATATACACATCTTTCAGAACATCATTGGGCAGCAATCATGGCTGTTTCAGTCAAACTCCATCTCTTGCACAGAACTAGGCGTCTAGTAGTATTCATCATCTCAGTGAATACTTGAATGAATGAATGAATGAATGCTCTTAATGTATTATTGAAATGATGTGTTGGTATCGCTGTTCCCCATCTAGAAAGTGGGCCAGTATCAGGAGAAGCTGGCTATGTGAATGACTTGCTGTGACCTTAAGAAGCTCCTTAAGCTTTCCGTGTAAAATGCTACACATGTATTAATCAGGACCCCGGGGACAAGCTTCGGAAACTCCATCAAATTAGGCTGGGTCTCATTGGCCCAACCTGGACAGGGTGCTCATTCTGGAAGCAATCACTGTGGTCAGGGGATGTGGACTCTCTTTAGACCCTCTTCTGGATCTAGGGGGTTAGAATCAGTCCCATATAAACCTTGTGGACTAATAGTGGGGTGAAGGTAGTTGCCCAAAAGAAAAAGTGAAGTGCTGTCCCCTGAAGAAGAGGGAAGGGGTGTTGGGCAGAGGCCAAAACAATGCATCTCCCAGCCTTGTGCAAGGAATTATTATTATTCTAAATGAATTCTAAATCAATTTAGAACTTTAAACATTCTATGATTCTTTTTAATTTGATAATAATAAACAAATGTTTCTTTTGTGTATTTAAAGGCCTCCCAGTTTCCACAAAATATTACACAGGAAGAACTGGATTTCAGTCGCAAGCATGATGACAAGGTCAGGTATCAAGAAGGGCTTTTGGCCCCTGAATTTGCTAAAGGTGTGTAGTAGGGAGCTCCAAAATTCAAGGCTCATTTTCTTTTTCTTTATTTCTTTTTTTTTTTTTTTCTTTTGCGGTACGCGGGCCTCTCACCATTGTGGCCTCTCCCGTTGCGGAGCACAGGCTCCGGACGCGCAGGCTCAGCGGCCATGGCTCATGGGCCTAGCCGCTTCGCGGCATGTGGGATCTTCCCGGACCGGGGCACGAACCCGTGTCCCCTGCATCGGCAGGCGGACTCTCAACCACTGCGCCACCAGGGAAGCCCCTATTTCTTTTTTAAAAATACGGAACACTTCACGAATTTGCATGTCATCCTTGTTCAGGGGCCATGGTCATCTTCTCTGTATCATTCCAATTTTAGTATATGTGCTGCCAAAGCGAGCACTCAAGGCTCATTTAATCAAGATAGATGAGGGCTCCACGCACAATGGGGCCAAGAATGGCCTATTCAGTTCCAAAATTTAATATAGGACAGGATTCTCTGGGGGCAAGAACCAGGCCAACTGTGGTTCCTCAAAATCTAACCTGTGCTTTGTTCTTCCCCAGTGAAAGAATTCATTTTGAGCCTGGCCTACTGCTCCTCACCAGAGACAGTTGCTCTTTTCCAGGGATGCCTCAGAACATGTTCTGACTGCCTTGAGTCTGCCCGCCAGCACCAAGCTCGGTCAGCTGCAGGTGCATGAGAAACAGGCTACCCTCAAATGGGTGGCTGTTTTTCGTTGAGATTTCTGTGACTGAACATTGACCTGCCAAGCACACTTCGAATTTTTTTCTTGAAGAGATAAAAGGGCAGGGCTTCCCTGGTGGCGCAGTAGTTGAGAGTCCGCCTGCCGATGCAGAAAAAAAAAAAAAAGAGATAAAAGGGCAAA
Organism: Physeter macrocephalus; assembly: GCF_002837175.3. Classification (NCBI taxonomy): domain Eukaryota; kingdom Metazoa; phylum Chordata; class Mammalia; order Artiodactyla; family Physeteridae; genus Physeter; species Physeter macrocephalus. Next base: position 39,250,095 of record NC_041229.1, read on the forward strand.
GTTCCTCCAGTATTACGTACTTACCGGGAATTGGGGAGCAGCCAGTGAGCAGGTGCAGCTGGAAAAGCTAACCCGTCTGCAAGAAAAAGGTGGAGATTATTTCTTTTGTCAGATACAAGTTTTTAACTGTGTATAATTGGGCAGATGATTATAGAATGATGGTTAGTTAAAAAGTATTAGGAATTGTGCAAATTCCCCAACAATCCACAAGTTATTGTTCATTGCCCTATTAATTCCTTGATAGAAAAAGAAAACTAACACCAACTTTTAAGGTCATTTCTTTTTATCTAAGTGCAAAAATTTACTGCCCCTAAAAGATATTGTTATGAATAGTCAATATGAGAATTTATTACATTTAATTTAGGGTTTTACTCGTATCCACTCAAGTTCTTCTTGTATTCTTACTTGACTGAACAGGTAGTGCAAGAATTTTGGATGTTCAGAAAAAGGTACATTGTGAAATTCCGGTTAAAGTCAGAAATATTCGCACCATATTTAAAATATTTATAGGGCTTACTTCTGCATTCTTCTTGTTAAACTACTCTTTCCTAAAATAGAGTTTATTTGCAGTCACATGTAGAAGTTATGGAATACAAGACTTACACAAAAGAAAATTATTTTGACATTGCAATAAACATGTTAATATCACACAGTGCAATGCCTGGCACATACGAGGTGTTTAATAAATGTTTGTTAAATAAATGAATAGATGAGTGAATCAATGAACGCCACTGTTAATTTTACTTTTCATGAGGCACTTATGAAACAGTTCACTTTCTTCATTCATGGAGAGTATGCAAAAGACTTTGGACTAAAAAGTAATGACTAAGATAAATAATATAGCACAAGCGTAGGGTGAAAATGGTAAGTATCATACTGGCCTCCCCAAATCCTCTTTAGGTTCACCAGCATTATGTCTGTACCTCACCTGAAGTCTACTTGGGTCCTCAGTCAAATGAGTTAGCTCAAATTCCGTACAGTTTCAGGAACTCAAACACATCTGATCTGAATTTACTATGGTACTGGCTCCACATCAGAACTTATGTGTGGCCATACTCAAGGCAATCAGACCCTAACTCAAGACAAGACCCTAACTCAGGCAGGCAGCCCAACTCTCTACAGTTGGAGGAAGGGATCGTGACTACCCTCCCCTCCCCCTGCCCTGACCCCACTTCTCACACAGACCCAGGGCACACCTCACTAAAGAAAATGGAGAGAAGATACATTTTCCATAGAAGTCAGGGAATTCTGTCTTGACCAGCAAATTACCTCCAAGCAGCCACTGAGAACACAAAAGTGGTCAGACCAGGTTCCATCACACTTGTTCCTGTGATTCTTCTTCTAAAAGGGCTCTGAGGCACTTGAAATATTAAGAAATACTTGTTGGATTAAAGTCAACAAAATTAGTGACATACAAATGATTTTGGAAGAGTGTGAGAATGGAAGGGTAAATGCATGTTGCTTATGCATGACAAGGAAAAACCATCCTTGAAGAAGTGGGACAGCCACTTCTTATAGTTCCGCAACCAGCATACCGCGGCCAAATAAACCACAGCCCAGAAATCTTGCAAGATTCACCAGGGTGAAATCACAATAAAAGTGCTGCTTATGTTATTTTCAACCACTCCAAAAAGAACCTTTTGTCTGTATTTACCCTTAGCAATGTTTAAGCCAATTTAGCAAATATTTGGTCTTGGGAGAAAGAGAAAGACAGGTGAATAAACACTGCCCCAACTGTCTGATGGCACTGCAGTAACTACTTCTGTCCTGGAAGCACCACTGGACTCTGCAAAAAAAGGGAACTTCTTTGAGTGAGCTCACTGTTCAAAGACTTAATTTCCAGGATCATCCAAGACAGCAGGGGAATAACAGCCCTTCTTGAAGTCAGAGAAGAGAAATTAGATATGAATAAAAGCCGTAGATGCTGCCTGACCACCATTCACACATTCTCACTGTTCGTCACTGGAAATCTGCGGTGCCTCTTTCGTTCCCTTGAAACTCTCAAGGGCCCATTTCCCTGTCCACAGTTTGAGAAAGAACTTTGGGGATTGCTGTTAGAAGATTTTGATATGATGACCCCAGGATTGGCTGTGTTCCTTTAAAAGATAAAATACTGCAGTTTTTCTTTATTTTGATATATTATGACGACTCCTTTGTCATTATCAGCTTGCAGAGCTATTTCTCAAGTGTTTTCCAAGCAATACAGGACTGAGAATTGTTCTATATTGATATTTGGAGGGCTACGTTAGGGTCAGACCTTGTTTGGGCTTAACAACTTGCAAAGGCTGTAACTTCATGCAGTAACACTTATTGGATGTCAATTACGTGCCAGACACATGAGGTGTATTTGGACAAACAGACAAAAATTTCTGCCCTTGTGGGACATGCTAGCTATCACACTCAACCCACCCATGTAAATGATAGCTTTAGAGAAATTCCAGATCTGAAGTATCCAAAGGTAGGCTTCAGAAGCTATGATGTGTAGGCCTTTAGTAACCCTGCCTATTTGCTTCTTGAGGCAACATTTCCTCGATTGCCTTGTCACTTTGTCGTTTGTCACTTCTGAACTGACCAAGTGTCATTATCAGAGTGGAAAGTTCTTTCAGATGCCTATCTTTGCAACTTTCTCATATCCATTTATAAATAGCTAAGCAAGGTTTGTTCATATTATCAAAGACGTTTTTCAAGTTAAAGGGAAGCAATGTTTTTTGAGGGGTGGGGTGTACACCTGGGTATTTCCACCCAAAAGTTTCCACTCTATCCCCTTTAGTTATAGAGACCTGGAATTATGAACCGGAAGGAAGCTATGTAGCCCACACACGTGCTCCAAGCAGGTATTATAATTAAGCCAGATAAAACTAAAGGCAGTTGTACTACTAAGGATTCTTTTCGTTGCCATTACAGTGAATTGCTAGAGACAGCTTTATGATGACTGTTTCTTTTTTTTTGGCCACACTGTGCGGCGTGCGGGATCTTAGTTCCCTGACCAGGGATCAAACCCGTTCCCCCTGCAGTGGAAGTGCAGAGTCTTAACCGCTGGACTGCCAGCGAAGTCCCAGCTTTAGACCAAAAAAAAAAAGGGCAGGGTGGCGGGACAAAATTTACTGTCATGTAAGAAGTGGGTCTCATAGAGACCCACCTTTTTTTTTTAATAGTTGAAGAGTTTTATTAAATATAGTAAGAAAAAAAAGCTAATGTAATTAAGTTAAAGAGTCACTAGGCAGAAATTTCCTTAAATGATGAGAGACTTAACCCTTCCATGAGTCCAAAGGCCCCTCCACCCAGGGACAGACTCCAGTGATGCCCTGCATGTCCACTGGTTCCCAGACTCTCATCTGACCAACTCACTGGTAGGTAAGACCTTGGTGTCCTTCACCCAAGGCTAGTCTGTGACAGAGAGCTCCCCTGAACAAAATTTACTGTCTTGTGAGAAGGGGTTCTTACAAAGCCCAAGACGAGGACTACAGGGCAGAGAATGCTGTCAGAATGCTACATCTGTTTCCTTCCCTCCACCCTGCTACCCCCATCAGCTTTCTGTGTTTCTCCAGTTCACTGGGAAGAATATAGTTCTCCCTAGCTCCCTAGTTCTCCCACAGCAGAGTCTGACAAGCAGATTTTGAACCTCAGTTTTAAGTCTTTGGCAGCAAAAATCTGACTGGACTCCCTTGGGCCTGGTGTCCCTCTAATAAAATTAGCTATGGTCTGGCACTGGGTCCACAGCAGTGGTGGTCAGTAGGTGGTTTGGGGCAGGGAGTGGGCGTACTGGTTCTCAGAGAAATGAACACCTTTGTGAGCTGAGTTCTGGAGAGGTGTCTGCCTCTTGTGTTTGTTCTGATTTTGAACAGATGACCAAGGAAGGAACTTTCTCAGTCTTTCTATTATTTCCATAAACAAATGCTTCCTTATGTCTAAAATAAATACCTGCAAACAACTTATTATGAAAAACTATAAACACAAAAGTAGAAAGAAAAGGGTGATGAACCCCCAATTCCCTTCATCAAGATTCAGAGATTATTAAGATTGCCCACATATGCTCCACCTAACCATTTTTCTTTTATTTCTATGTTTTCAAGTAAATCCCATATATCATCTTTCATTCCTTCATGATTAAGTATGTCACCTACAAAGTCTACCTATCAAAAGAGCTGAACCTGAATCCAATCAAGCCACAGGTAACTTCACACCAGGTGGCACTTGGTGTCCAATTGTTGCACTTGTGTGATGTTAAGATTAATCACAGGTTCCTGTGGTGCCCAGCCTTCTCTCCCAATGAGGAATCTCCCATCAACATTTGTCTAGGGCTTCCCTGGTGGCGCAGCGGTTGAGAATCCTCCTGCCAATGCAGGGGACACGGATTCGAGCCCTGGTCCGGGAAGATCCCACATGCCACGGAGCAACTAAGCCCGTGTGCCACAACTACTGAGCCTGTGCTCTAGAGCCTGAGAGCCACTGCAATGAGAAGCCCGTGTGCCGCAACTACAGAAAAGCCCGCGCGCAGCAACAAAGACCCAGCACAGCCAAAAATAAAAACAAATAAATTTAAAAAAAACAAAAAAAACACATTCGTCCAATGGTTTCACCCATTGATGAGCAGAGTCAGTTAATGCTTTGGGGATTATAAAATGGTAGTTTCACTAATCTATCATTCTTTCCACATTTATTAACTGAAATTCTGTAAAGAGGACTTCCCTTAATCTACTAGGGCTATTTGGTACCTAAATTACCAAATTGTTCAGAAAAGGTAAGATAATAGATAATTCTTTCTTTTCAGTTGATGCCTTTGTAAGTAAAAATTAATGCCTTTGCAATTTCGACTGGTATTTAGTGAAGCTGGGTTTTGTTTTTGTTGTTGCTGTTTGCCTTATTCTCTCTCATTTAAAAAATATCCTTATGAACTCATGGCTTTTTAATATATTCAGTGAGTGCCAATTTTTTTATGCTAAAATTTCCCCATCTTTGGCCAGAGGATTACTTCATGGTGGCTCTTAAGTCCTTTGGATAGGACCTATTAATTTTGGAAACTTCCCTATTTTCTGTACAAGATGTCCATATTCATCCTGGAGATTTCCTGCCTCAGATCTGGAATCAGACATTCCTCCAAGGAGCCATGACTCCTTTTTTAATCTAAGTGTTCTGAAAAATCAACTTTATTGAGGTACTAGGGGTTAGGATTTCCATATAAGAATTTTGGGGAGACATAATTCAACCTATATTCAACATGGGGAATTTTTTAAATTGTAATGAACAATATGAATTGTTTAACTTACTAGGTTTTCCTTTCAATATTGGCTACCAGAATCAAACTTGATAAACTTTAAATTAGAATTTAAATGAAAGAATATAGTGAAGTAAAGATCAGGATTAGGGGAAAAAGACATAGCTTAATGATCTAGGCACACTTACAATAGAAGGACCAAAAATCTCATTGTTAAAGAATCTGAAGCCGTAAATCTTTTTTGAAACTCCCCAGAGTGTAAAGAAATAAAGGGTTGATGGGGAAGGAAGAAAGTAAGGCAGACAGGCAGTCAGAAAGAAAAGAACGAAGGAAGGAAGGAAAGATGAGAAGGAAGAGAGGAAAATGAGAGGGGGGTAAGAGAGGGGTGGAGAAGAGAGAGAGAAAGAGACAGAGACAGAGAGAGAGAAAGAGAGAGATTAGGAGCTAATCCAAATCTACATTGTTGGGACACAACTAAATCTTAGGCCCAATGACGCTGCACCCTACCCCCACGTACCTGGATAATTAGTTTGGGTATATTTTTCTTTTTCATTTTCTCTTTACGTAGTGTAATATTATTTCTTAGGAAATAGGTAATACTATTAAATAAGAATATAGAAAGCCCAATTAGAGTTTCAACACAATCCCAGCTGCAGGGGAAATCCTAATCTCTTTGCTTTTTAGCATTCCGAGAAGCAGTCCTTTCTTTCCCGAGATAATTTTCCTATGTTCTGTTTTGTTTTGTTTTGTTTTGAAGATATATATAAAGAACACAAAACTTAAGCACACAGCTCAATGCTTTTTATATGCAACACACACATACTCTTACTTGTGTAACAACTACCCAGATAAAGATATAAAACACAACAGGATCCTTCATGCTTGTTTGTAGTAAATAGTTCCCAAAGGAAACCACTATTTTTCATAGTTAAATTTATCATTTTTATTGTTTCTGACTTTCATATCATACTTAGAAAATCATACTTCTCCACCCCAATATTTTCTTTAAAATCTGCCCATATTGTCTTCTGTTACTTTTATTATTTAATTTAATTAATTAATTAATTAATTTTTTTTTTTTACGGTACGCGGGCCTCTCACTGTCGTGGCCTCTCCCGTTGCGGAGCACAGGTTCCGGACGTGCAGGCCCAGCGGCCATGGCTCACGGGCCTAGCCGCTCCGCGGCATGCGGGATCCTCCCAGACCGGGGCACGAACCCGTGTCCCCTGAATCGGCAGGTGGACTCTCAACCACTGCGCCACCAGGGAAGCCCAGAAACTACTTTTTGATAAGATACCTATGTGATTTGTAGGCACATTAAAACCTAAGAAGTGCTGGGCTGGACAACTTTATTATTATTATTTTGTTGTTGTTACATGCCATAGAATAAGAAGAAAATGATCAAAGTAAATGACTCAATCTTGTTAGTATAATGAAAGCAGGAGATGCTTCATAGTCTCTAACCAAAAACTGTTTTAGAATTTAGAACTACGATTCGATGATCATGATTCTAAATTTAAATTTTAAATGACGTGTATTAACTGTTGGAGGAGTTACAACTACAATGATCGTGTTGTTCGTGAGAAAAAGGAAAAAAAGCACAAGTGAATAGGAAAAAGATGACAGTGAGGATTGCCCAAATTATCTACCTAAAGTACACCTTATAGGAGAGGTTTCTGGAAATATTGTATTCCAAGGAAAACCTCTCTTTGAAAGCATCAGTGTGTATATAAGATATGCACAACTTTTCATGACTCACACACTAAAGTCAATGGGTTCCCTTGCTTTTCCTTCTATTGTTTACATTGTTTAATTTAGCACTTCAAAGAGGGAAAACCATATACTTTTGTGGAGGGGGAGACATGTGGGGTAGCAGCAAGAAGGTTCCGAACATACAGGAGGCATTCAACATGTATGTATTTCCTGTTTAATCATTCACGCGGTCATTCTTGTGACTGATAGCGATTGAGCACCTACTGTGCCAGGTACCGTGCTAAGTGCCAGACAAACAGTGGTGAGTGAAAGAGACATGGGTCCTGCCTTCATTGGGTTTCTGACAGTGTTTGAATTGATACTGACCAATTTTTGAGAGTTATCTGTGGGTTTTGTTCATCTGTGATATTTCTGTCTTGCATCTAACTTTTCTAATTGATAATGAGAAATATCTAATTCTCAGTTATCAGTTATCAGCTAATTCTTATGGATTCATCCGTTGTGATTTGTATAGCAGATAGTAGCAGTGTATATGGCAAAATGCAGCTGGTAACTTACAGAGATGAAGCTAAAACATACAACAATGTCAATTACATACTATAACATGACCACTGTAAGGGCTTGATGTAGGCTGGAGATAGAGGGCTGGGGGCCGCTAGGAAGGTAGTGTGGATGAGTATCAATGAGCGGGAGCTGTGAATAAGTTTCTCCTAAACCGTATGGGTGAAAGTAATGTAATTATGGTCAAAATCAAACGTATTTTTTATTATATTCCCCCAATTGATAAATTGGGTAATCTGTTACACTTCTATGTCTTCAAATGATGGTAATTTGTTCTTCAAACCAGTCTTATAATATGGCATTTAGAAAATCATCTTTAAAATAAATTGCTTTGTGAGTTTTCTTGGAATGATGGATTTGCCCACTAGAGTTGGGACCTGACAAATTGGGTGGAAAGCTGAAATAAACAGCCCCCACTGGGCAAGTGTCCCAGACTTGGGTGGAACAACCATTACTTCAGGTCACTCACATTTCTGTGAATTTTGCATGTAGTTGACTCCCAGGTTCCTAACCCTGCATTCCAACGGCCCTGGCATTTGTGCCTGTTTACCACTACTATTCCACCCTTGTTTTCTGATGAGTGAATTCTCTGCCATGATGGCCCAAAGGTTGAAGCATAGTCTTGGAGTCAGATGGAAACAGGTTTGTAGTTCTGGCCTCACTACCCACTAGACATAGTATCTTAGGCAATGTAATGTCTCCAAGCCTCAGTTTTCTCACGTGAAAAATGAAGATTGAAACCCTCATCTCATGTGACCCTGTGGATTACATAACTATAAAAGACTTCCATGCCTGGCACATGATAAATGGTGGCTACTACTACTTTATTATTATTAAACCCAGGTCTCTATTACTGGTTCCTTTTTGCTACATGAATCCCCTTAAGTAACAAGTTTTTTGTTTGTTTATTTTTTCACCTTGTGTCTCAGTCTTTAGTGGCTGTATTTTCCTCCTACTGAATCCATATTCTAGGGGCTTCCTCCCTGGGGACCCCCCTCCTTTGTGGCACTTGGGCTGAGCCCTCACCCCATTCCAGATTCACCAGACAGCCCAGTTCCTGTGCACCGTTGGCTCACAGAGTTGGTGGTGCCTCGTGACTTCTACTCACTAGCTGAGTGACTTGGGTAAATTATTCAAACCTTTCTGTGCCTCAGTTTCCTCATCTGTGAAATGAACTGTACTTGTTTCATGTGATTGTTGTAAAGATTTAATAGATAATTATATGTGAAGAATCTAGAATATGAAGTGCTATATAGCATTTGCCAGTATGACTCATATATTGGTTAAGAGGACCCAAGCTTGGCACTTACCCACTTCTTTCCTCTCAGCCCAGGGTTCCCTCCCAATTTTAGAGCTGTTTTCAGGACTTATAGACCCAGATGTATGTCTGTACACTATCTGGACACTGCTTGTGCTTCCATGTCAGAACCCCTGCCGTCTCCACATCCTGCCACAAATATCGCTGGCAGACGTCCGCTGGAACAGTGAGAAATGAGTAATAGTTTTTTCCACAAACATAATGTCTGTGAGGAACAGTCTACTGGGGCCAGCCTGGTGGCCTCCTACCTAAAATAGGGTAAAACTAATGAAACCTAGCAAAGCAGTTGCCTTATTCTTCCTGAATTCCCTCATCTCCCTTTCCTCATTTCCACTCGTATACGCAGATCATCTGTCTAGAAGAAAGGACAGTGCAAGATTCCTCCCCACTGAGCCTGTGTGCTGGAAGGTCTTCCGTGGATAAAAAGGAAAGGAAAGAGTCAGGAGTATAACTCAAGAGTGTGAACTTCTATTGTATCCGTGGGGTAAATTGGTTACTTAAACTATTACTATTTAAGTTCCACAATGAGGCAATGTAGCTAAACTACAAGTAACCTGAGAGAAGCAAGTCAAAAGAAGATTGGATTTTGACGGAGAGCTGTAAATAAAGCATAAACCACTGGTTTATAAACCGCTCAGTATCCTCCATGCTTGGGGTGGAAGTCAAGGGTATCCAGGTCTTACTTCGAAGCCCTCCGTGCCTCGAATAGTACTTGGCTTGTGGCAGTAAACTGTTTCTGCTCGGCAGTCCTGGCTTCAAGCCTCCCACAGGGAGATTCCTTTTAATGCTCCAAATCCCTTCCAGGGCCACTGTCAATATTTTCAAAAGCAAGATAATGATTATTAGCTTCTTCTCTTTTCAGCACAAAATGTTCGCAAAGTATTTACTTGATGACTATTTTCTTTAGCCATTTGGGTGGAGGTTTATTTGGTTTGATTGATTAAACCACCCAAGGTCTTTAGCCTTTGTTTAATCTGTAATTCTAGTCCATTCATTGAATTATTCCCTATGCAATTAAACCTCTACAGTGTTATTAATTTAACCTGCCTCTAAAGAAATAGATGAAAAGTCAATAAAGAAATACAAATAGCAAGACGCAGAGAAATCAGGAATAAATAATCATTAATATATGGGCTTCATCAGGCAATCTTATCTGATTCTGCTTTAACTCCTAGAAGCACAAATATTTCCAAAGATAACATAACCCAAAGTTACCAGAGTAATTCATCCAATAGATCCAACAATCTTCTAAACTAGTTGTTGTTTAATCTCCCCCTTGAAAGAAACAGTAAACTCACTGGAAAACATCATAACAAAGTATTTGTAATGTGATGTCTATGCACTGTGCAAGGCAAATTATAGTCCTAAATCCTGATACCATCAATAAGTATTGGTTTAGTAATGATTTGCATGATTTGCACTGGGCTTTTCTCCATATCCTAAAATCACATGTTTAGATTCTGGGAATCAGTTAACAAGCATTTAGTGAAAATCTACTGTGTAGAAAACTGTGACCCAAGTCAAGCAAAGAAGTGAATTCAGGTAAATGCCATAAGCTGTTTTTCCCATTTCTTTTTTTTTTTTTGTGGTATGCGGGCCTTCCTCCGCTGTGGCCTTTGCCGCTGCAGAGCACAGGCTCCGGACGCGCAGGCCCAGCGGCCATGGCTCACAGGCCCAGCCGCTCCGCGGCACGCGGGATCCTCCCAGACCGGGGCGCGAACCCGGTTCCCCTGCATCGGCAGGCGGACGCGCAACCACTGCGCCACCAGGGAAGCCCTGTTTTTCCCATTTCTGAAGCTGCAAATGTCAATGCCCAATATTCTCCACAGGTCCAAGGCTGCCCACTGGCATACACACTGACATGATCCCTCCCTAAAGGAGTCTGTACCATGCAATGAGTAGGGGCACAGCCTCTGAGTTCAGAGGAGATCTGGGTTTCAGTCTCTGCTCTACCACCTACCAATTCTATGACTTTGGGCAAGTTATTTAATCCACGATGTCTCAGTTCCCTCATGGGGATGACAATAATGTCTACCTTGAAGAATTATTATAAGATCTGGATGAAATGGACATAAGTGCTTTGTACTCAATAAATAGTAGCTTTTCTTTTTTTTTTTTTTTTTTACAGGGACAATGATTTCCCTGTACAAGCATGGACTCAGATTCTATTTCCAGAGGCACAGTCACTGAGCTGACTCACCAGGCTGAATGTCAGTCCTTTCCCCTCCTTCCCGGCTCCTGAATGGAGTGGCTGGAGCTATCTGTCAAGATTCGTTTCCTCCCTCTTCTTCAAAGACCTTCAAGGAAGACTCCACAATCTCCTTCTGCCAAGACCTTACAAAGTTCAAGCTGTTCCTTATATCTAACCCAAATCTTTCCTTACTGATCAAGCCAGTTTCCTTTCCTGCCCCATCTAGCGATAGAAAAGGGTAACAAACTCTCAGATGTAGGAGTCCACAAACATTTATTCAATACCCCCTGTGACACCCTGTGAGAAACCAAGAAAATAGATTTAGATTTATTCCGCATTGTGGGAAGGTCTGGTAAATGGAAAACGGTTAAAAATCCAGAGGTAGAACTCTGTGGAAAACCCACATCAAATTAAATAGAAGAATTGTACTAGTCTAATCTAGTTGGCTGTTTCAGATGCAATCACATTTATGGCTTAATAGAGAAAATACCTGAAATGTAAATGCATATGCCTAGAAATGCAAGGAAAAAAAACCCTCAAAGCAAAACGTTGTTATACGTAACTGTTTACTGTACTTGGGGATAGATGGTGCTGGGAAAAATAGCATGACTTTGATTTGATAGGATATTTGGATGAAGACATTACGGAAAGTGATATATTCAACTGGAGGAAAAGAGGACCAAAAAGAAGTGTGAATATCCTTTGAAGCAGCAGCTTCTTTAAAGGGAAATTCAACTCTCTCAGCTCTGGGCAAATGCTTTCCAGGAGGAGGAAGGAAGACAAAGGGGGGGGGTGTGCAGAACGGAGCCAGAGAGACCTCAATGTTGGCAGCTTAACCTGAAAAGGAAAAGGGCAGCAGGCATAAGAGAGACGCTAGGAGAAAGGAATCAAATCCTTTCTTGAAGCTCGGAATCTTAGAGATTCTTCTTCTCTCTCCTCTTCTCATGCCCCCAAACCTCTTCTACTCAAAAACCTTTTTAGGTGTGTTTTTATCCTGAATTTTAAAGTTAAAAAACCAAGTTTTACACTGAAAATTTTAGCCAATGGGATCTGACCTGGTCTATCAGAAGGTCGCCCTTTAAAAATATTTTTGTTTCCCCAGCTGTCTCAGGACTGTGAATAAGGAACATGGGAGCTTGAAAAGCCAGTTTAGAAACATATTGTCTATGCTTCCTTTGTATAAACATGGTCAGAGGAAGAAAATTTTAAGTAATTTAAATTTATGTTTGGTGACTCCTAAGCTCCATAATTATCTTTTTTTTTTTTGTAATTATCTTGACATGCCTTTGGTGTCTAGTAAGTTCCTTGTATATTGTAGGCACAAAAACATTTTTGTTGAATGAATTAATGAATAGCAAAAATATCCACACTTGCTGGGTAATATTTCACATTTCTTACATTTGTACTAAACATAATAAACAAACCAGACTCAACGTTAAGTTTGCATGCATTCAGGCACATATAGACACAAATGAATGCATCTGACAGTACACTCTTGAAATTCATTGGGAAAGGAAATGTATAAGAGAACACTAGTGAGCTTCATTAATCAAATTTTTCATTACTACTATAAACTCTGCAGGTTTTAGCCAGAAAATACAAAAGCCCTTGCAATTTGAAAACATTAAAGTAGTACATTAATGTATTTCCACATGGTCCTCTATAGAAAATTTTCAAAATGTAGAAATAGCTTTAAAACAAATGGCAAAATGAATGCAATAGTCCCATAATGCATGTCTCATAAACCTACCTCTTCTTTTTAAAAAAGTTGTAAGGAGGGGGAAATCTTCAGGGAACCACTAAGAATTTATGAATTGTGATGTTAGCTAAATTCTTACTTATCCAGAAGGTTCCATAGGTTGCCCAAATTCCATTTACACCTGACAGCAGATCTGATCAGAAAATTGCATTTCTTCTCTTCATCATTTCAGGATGATGAGACCCTGTAGATCCAGGCCCCTGTGCTTGGGGCAGGAATGTGTAAAGCCTCTGAAACCTCTTCTACCTCAAGTTTGAACTTAAACCTGGAGAAGATCGTGACAACTTTGTTGTTACTGAAGAGAATACTATTTGCTATCAGTACAGTTTCAAATCTTTTTTCCTCTAAGAAAACATAATCTTATATTTTAAAGTATATCCCAATGGCTAAGAGCAAAGACATCAGCTTCTGATGAGCCTACATTCAAGTATCAGTTATTCCACTGTGTGACAACAGGCAAGTCATTGTACCTCCCCCAAGCCTCAGCTTCCAGAGCTGCAAAATGGGAATAATAATGATAGGGACAGAGTACAGGGACAAAGTAGGTGATTAAATAGTTAATCCCACGAAGGGATCATAAGTAAAGAAAAACGTATGGGAGACCCCTATAAGTTAATGACCACTCAAGAAAGCAGGCTTGCTTAACAACAAAACCATGCAACAGAAGCATGAGACATGTCCCAAAACAATAAAACAATGGTGGAATGAGACCCACATCCTGTCCAGTGAGGTCAGTAAGTTAATGATTCCTAGGACATGCTTCTCTGCGCACACTAGAAACAAAAATACAAGGAAAAGGTGACATTATACTGAAACCTGAGATGATTTACCATACTTTAGTATATGTAACTGCCTTTTCGCTTATTTCCATTGCTCCACGATAGTCCCAGTTGGACCATGTAGGGACAAGAAAACTCCTGCCCAGTGTGGAGGAGGAACTGATGATGGAAGCTTGATGTCTACCCTCCCCACTTTTCCTTTGATTATAAAACTGCAGCCCACTAAGTCCTTGGCGTGCCACCCTCTTGCCCACCACTTGTAAATCTCACAAGTGTCCTATACTAATAAACTCTTTCCTTACCTGTCACTCTGTCTCTCACTGAATTCTTTCTGCATGGAGACAGACGCTCTACCAAGCTCTACGCTCTACTAAGTCCCAAAACGCATTCTGCAGTTTCAATAAGAGCATAGGGTTGTTGCAAAGATTAAAAGAGGTAATTTGTAAAAACTTTCATGTCCAGGAGACACACTGTGAATGATGGCCAATATAATAAATAAATAAAATTATTAATGATTACCACCACCATCATCATCATCATCATTACAGAGACTCCCTTCACCCACCTACCCCTCCCCTTCTCACTGAACCCATATAGCTCTACGTCAGGAGCCTGGAAGGACTCAAAAACCCAGAGAAGGGAAGGCCTGGCAGTCCATTTTTCTTGTTTTCACTGATGCCATTCCCCAGACCCAAGTATGGGGTGCACAGTAACAATCACCTGGGACATGTTGGCCATTGCAAGGTCTTCACAGCTCTTATTAACTGTTGTCACACACGACCACAGGAACAGGTGGGATAGCTCAGTCACCTGAGGGTCCCTCAATGAACGGCTTTTTCCTGAGTCCCTTCTTGCTACCCAAATAACAATATTCTAAAATAAATGCAATGTTCACTCTGTTAAACATCCTTAAAACCTAACTTCTGGATCTTTTGACCCTTGGTTGATTTTGTTCAACCCAAAGAGAAGAAACTTTTGACCTTTTACCAATTTCATTCAACCAAAGGAGAAGAAAAAAAGGACAGAAATAACTTAAGTCCACTGCTTTGGGGTACTTCCATTATTGTCATCATTAGCTCAATCGGAAGTAAAACATGCTATCTTTTAAGTTGCTTAACTTCAGAACAAATGCCCCTCAATAGATGGTACGATTGAAACCAGGAGATTGAATTTGACCTTCAAGATCAACTGCATTTGACCTTCAAGAAAAAGGTCATTTGCAATCTGGAAAAGAACAATTTCCCTGCAGTCATGGAAGCAAAAGCCTATTTGGGATGGGTGAAGGAGCAAACGATAAGTAAAGAAGTGAAGACAATGAATGGGTCAAGCATACTTCCTCCTAACATCTGGGAATAGCTACTATATAAGTCATACAAGCCCCTCAGAGTTTTATGCAGAATTATGGGTGTATGTGACAAGGTGTGTTTTCCAGCAAGAGAGGCCATAGCTTTCTTCTGATATTTAAAAGAGTGTGTCACTGAAAACCTCCTTCTAGAAGGTCCAGTGGCTGACCTGAGCTGCCAGCCCTCTGGGCTAGGCTGGAAGAGTGTGTCACTCTCCCTGGGTGCTAGTTTCTTATTCTGGCCAAGGACGTGGGGATTCCAGACATTAAAAAAAGGAAAAGAAGGGCTTCTCTGGTGGCGCAGTGGTTGAGAGTCCGCCTGCCGATGCAGGGGACACGGGTTCGTGCCCCGGTCCGGGAAGATCCCACATGCCGCGGAGCGGCTGGGCCCGTGAGCCATGGCCGCTGAGCCTGCGCGTCCGGAGCCTGTGC